>NC_072378.2:8697500-8997500 GCF_028885625.2 Pongo pygmaeus | reverse complement strand
TTTTTGGTACCTAGAGATTTAGAAGTCTCAGGCAAACATTTATTCAGAGGAGATCTGATTTTTGCCTATTTTGTTTGGGTCAAGAAAGTATTAGCAAATAAAAAAGAACTAATTTGGATTCTGAACATATTTTACCCTGAAGAAGCATAGTCAATTTTCTCACATATAGACTGTTTCTAAACAATAAGATTATTTTGGTTTCTCCAAGTTATAGTCATCTAAAATTTGAGTATATATATACACACACACATACACACACACATGTGTTTTGGAAATATTTTATAGATTTTTCTCACCAGGGGCCCTTGATGAGATGGAATAAACAATGAAAAAGTAGTTAGGCAGCCTGGGATGCAGTCTTGATTCAGCCCCTTCTAGAATGACATCCTGGATAAGTCACCTTGCCACTTTTGGCATTTGATTCTTCTCTCAGGCATTGTCATATTTCTGTGTAACCTTGAAGGTAACACATACATACATATATATGTATGTATGTGTTACATATGTATGTGCATGTTACATATGTATGTATGTGCATGTGTATGTATGTATATGGAAGGAAAACTCAGTTTGGAAATATAAAATTTTTAGCTATTTTTTAAATGATAAAATTATGGAGTTATGGATTCTATCACTGATACCCTTTTTTCTTATTAAGACAAATAGACTCTGATACAATGAACAGTTATATTATCATTCTTTTATATTTTACAAATATGTATAGCTTACTTTCCTTCCTCATCAGATATTATAGGTGTAAATATATTGTGAGATATTGAGGAAATTCACGAATCAAGATTTCCTTCTTAAAACAGCTTTTTTTTCTGTTTTCCCCATCACAGGGTCTTTACTGTTCCTAATGAGCTCTTAATGAGCTGTCAATTGCTTATGCAAATAGAGAAGGAAACAGACGCTGAGTTGATAGATACTCAGTTAAAATATGACACTGCCTAACCTCTCAAAGTTATTAAAAATGGAAATTACTCTAACTTAATAACCGGCCTTGACCCTCCTTTTCCTCCAGGTTTTAACTTTGTTTAGGTATCTGATATGAAAGAATCTGAGATATCATTGCTTTACTTCAAGAGTACTGGTTTTATGTTGGAAAATACTGAGTGCATAGTAAAGACTTTAGGTTGAATATCCTGGACTGATCCCAGATGAAAAGAAAGAAGTGAATGGTAATCGTTTATCTTATTGGTGACATATATGCTAAAAGACTCGGAAGTTTACGTACCAAATTGATAACACTGCTTATCTCTCAGGAGAGGAAATAGAAGTGGTAAACAGGCCTTTTATTTTTATATACATATATATTGCCTGCATAAATTAACAAGAAATTAAAAGAAACTAAAAAAAAAATAGTTCCTTTGTCCCTTGAGGAATTCAAAAATTTGATCTGGAAAATCAAGTTGATTTTCCAAAAATATTTAGGGTTCGTGAACATTTATACAGAAAAGAGATTCTTACTCTCTAAAGAGTTTATTTTTTCTCAAATTTTATATCAAAGCCACTCAAGTATTAATCAATATATTTTTTCCTAAATATGTGGCATCCATCCACATATTGAGACTTGAAGGAATCAGAAGTAACTTCTTTAAACTCAAGAACCTCAGCAGAGATGAAATGGTACAATGTAATGCTGATATTTGATAATACTCCGGAAATGGCACTTTGTGGCTAGCCTTTAGAGACCTTCGCGTCTAATACAGAACAAGCTAACTGAGGTCAGTGATAGAGCTGAACATCCTGGGTCAAGGGGAATTGCATGAGGGAATGGGGCTGGGGGTTGTCTTTGACTGCCGTTTTACTCATTAACTTGCTATTGCTTTACACCTAGATGAGGATCCAGCTGACTTCACCTGTGTGCCAACCCCTTGTCCCCAGTCCTGCCTCAGTACAGAGTATCCAGTACATAGAGGCCTAATATACTGGAGGTTAGGAATGATAAACTGAGAATGTGGTATTCTTTCCAAGATGTCTAGACAATTGGACTTAGCTAGGGGACCAATTTTATTAAGTATCTAAGGGGAGAAAAGTGCTGAGGGAAAAAAAGGGCCAGGAGGCATGGTAAGTGGGAGCTCACAAAAGTAAACTGATCCACATTCCCATTTATCTCGGACTGATCCTGACTTGGAAGCAAGAATAGACAAAAGTCTTGATACTCCTCCAGGGACAAAAATATTGCCTGACAAGCTAATTGTAATTGTAACTCACATGTACCTGATCGCATGTTTCACAAATTATGAGAGTAACTTAGAAGATAACTGAGCCGGTGTTGGTGAGGTCCAAAGCCTCTCAGGGTTCTATGCTGGATTCAGTAGAAGGTGAGCTCACTTTAGTTGTCTTGGCACAAAGAGATTGGCACATTTCTTTATAGCCTGGTATCATCTTGGCAACAGTACCTACTTTCTATAGGAGGCCTGCTGTACACAGTGAGGTTCTGTAGTAAACCCAGAAATGATGAGCCTTGCTGTGAAAGATAGGCTAAGTTCAGGCATGAGTACACCATGTTTTAGGGTTTTCTCACATCTTCGTTCTCCAATAGTGTCCTCTCCTGGCTCTGCACTGAATTGAAAATAAAAAGGATAGAAAACCCCAGTCCTTCAGACTACAAATACTTCGTTAGTTTTTCAACACATCAGATGATGAACAGACAGGAAAATGCCTAGTGCTTTGAATTTTCCCAAATGTATATTGGCAAAAACATTTCTAAAAATTTCTCCAAATGCAATACAGACAAAGCACATTGATTTTATAAAGCATTCATTCAGGCTGAGATGGAAATTGATATTGTATCCTTTTGATGAACCATAGAACAAGCATAGACAAAACGCAGATATAATTACCAACCTGAACACCCTTCGACTTTGCTTTCCTCTTGAAATAAATAAAAATACTTATTTCACTCAAAGAGTTGCTGTGTTCTAATGTACATCATGGGTCTGTTTGCAGAAAGAGAAAAATTAAAGCTTGTACCTTATTCTCTAAAGAGTATATGTGAGCAACAAAATACTTTGAGAGAATTGTAGCTAAATTCTAAGGAACAGATTTACATATTATGTGTGTGTCCAGCGCAGTTAAGGTAAGGCTTTGATGATTTGGCAGAAAGGACCATATATTGTAAAAATGTATCTATTTATGTAGATACTCTGAAGAAACCAGAAAAGAATTTTCATGAGGCTGTGGCTGGTTATATATGGCAAACTGGATGAAATGTTATAATTTGGCTATTTGGGGACTGATTTGGTTCATATGGCTCACTGCAACCTCTGCCTCCTGGTTCAAGCGATTCTCCTACCTCAGCCTCCCAAGTAGCTGGGACTACAGGCACATGCCACCACGTCTGGCTAATTTTTTGTATTGCTAGTAGAGACGGGGTTTCATCATGTTAGCCAGGATGGTCTTGATCTCCTGACCTTGTGATCCGCCCACCTCGGCCTCCCAAAGTGCTGGGATTACAGGTGTGAGCCACCGCGCCGGGCCCAGATCATTTTTATGATCATGACCACTATATTTTCAGGTGCTACGATTTTTGAAGTACTATATTGATGCATTATTTCATTTAATTCTGGAAGAACATTATAGATGATTTGAGGCTAGAAAAGTTAAGCAATTTCTTAAGGAAATACATAACAAAGGGAAAATAAACTTAATATAATACTGACCTGTCTTACTTCTCTAAGCCTGGTTGGGTCGCTGGATGAATGAAGACAGGTCACACACTCTTGAATCAGAGCACTGGACCCCTTCATTTCTGGGACGCCTTCTTGATTTTCACATTTAAAAGTGCTTATAGAGTCTCAGAATTTCCTACAATGGTAGGAAATAGTCCTGTTTTGTTGCAGACATTAGACACCCCCAGTTTCTGAAGTTACTGAAAGACAACAGTCCCACCTCTAGGGCCTTGTTTGCATAGCAGTAAATGAGGGCAACATATTGAATGTGATCAGGCAATGACCTGATCCATGTTTTATGTAAAGTTAGATTCACTCAGGCCCTCCCTATGAGCAAATGAGAGGTTCAAGCCAAATCTGACTTGGTTGAAGCCAATGGAAGTCCACTTAATGCATTTTAATTAATTGAATGAAGCATCTATTGACTATTGATTGTGTATATAACACCCTTTAAATAATGCTAAAGAAACTTACAAGAACTTTGTACGCTGTTTGGTCTGAAAGAATTCATGTAACTTCCAAGAAGTGAACAATCTGTTCCATAGAAGTAGTTGGGTTCATTCATTATTGTGCTTCACTAGTTAGTGATAAAGTGGAATTTTTCAGACTCCTCCATATAATATGGGGACATTTCCATGGTAATTATGACCAAACTTTCCTCATCACAGAACACAAGTACCATATATTTCTTCACAGCTGTGACAATTTATTTTTACATCTCCACCAATGGATACATCTTTTCATAAACTTGGCAAAAGTGTTTCTCTTTTCCCCCGAAAAAATAAGTTCCCACAATAGAACATCTTTTTACTCTTACAGGAAACAGTGTTTTCCAGCCATGAAAACTATTTCACTTCCTCCCAAAGTCTTACATTAAACTTCAAAGCATAACCACAGAATCTTTCACAATTTCATCATACACCAAACCTAGATTTTTCCCCCAGTTTTGCCAGAAAACAAAATTTGTTTTGTCTCAGAATTGTTTTCTGTAAGAAAGAAGTCTCCCCAGAGATTAAGGAATTTTTAAAAAGTTAATACTAAGTAATTGCAGTATTGTGTACAACACAGCATAACACAAGCAACATGTCTCAAAGACTAAATTGTAAAGAACTGATTGTGTCAGATACTGTCACAAGGTAGCAGATTATTGGTATCAAAATGAACAAAGGCACCTTTATCAAGTGGATTCCACTTGGATGAGAGTAAATGCATACATTAGCAATCTTTTTCCAGGAAGGCTTTTTCTATATCTAAGGATGTATGCACCCTTATGAGGCCAATGTAACTCCATGTTACCACCCCTTTACTGATGAAAGCTTTGATCAAATCTAAATCGGTTGGTTCCAGACCCACTTGTGATTCCAACAGCTTAAGGAAGATATTATGAATACACTCTTGCAAAGGTAACACAGTGTAAAAACTGCTGTGTTGCTCTCTTTAGGGATCCAAATGGACTGAAGACAGGCTGAATGCAATACTCTTGGGAATAAAGTGTCTTTTCCTAACAAGTGTCCATTCCAGCATAATTTCATCATCATCATGAATATTTATTTCTATCCCAACATATGCCTTTTATTTATATAGCAAGCTATTAATTTTCAAAGTACTTTAATATAAATTTCCCCATTTTGTTTTCCTTCTGCTAATCAATAAATGAATATTTTAACTGGTATATTCAAGGTTACATGGCAGTAAATGGAAGATCCAATACTAGAGATTAGGTCTTCTGATGCCTGTAAAGGTATCATTTCATTCTATTGTGGCATCTGAATATTTAAAAGATATTTACTGAGGTTGCAGGTGCATGGTATGCCTGTTAATGCCTTTATTTCAGCAGAACAAGCTCTCTCCATTACATCTAGTAGAGACAGGATTTTCTTGCTTATGTTATTGGGAATACAGAGAGAAAGATCTTTGCCCAAGTTGTGCTGGGAAGACCAATTCCTGTGTTCTGTGTACACTATGATTTTTGGCTCATGAAGAACAGGATGATTTTTAAATTTATTATTGAGATAGCTTTAATCATCACATATACTCTCGTGAATGCATGATGTAAAGGGCCCTCCTAGTTATTGCTAAAGGATGACAGTGGGAAAGATATTTGAAAAGAAATGGAAGAGATTCCTAAAGAAAATTGACCAATAATACCTCATATTTATAATTGCCATTAATCTAAAAGAAATTGTGTCAATAAATAATAATATTGTATCATTTAACATAATATTTTGGCAAGCATTACAAGACTACCAATCCGTATTAGCAGGGCTGTGCTTAGTGATCTGACAGCAATTCGTATCTGAGCCTTTTTCAGTCTGCTGGGGTAGGGGGGATGAATCCCCTTTTGACTGTCAGTCTAATTAACCCGTGGTTCTAGATGGGAGCGTGTTTCATCCTTTCCCATTGACCTCTGCAGAATATATGTGAGGTTAAGAAAACTATGACTTTCTATATTTCAAAAGCTTATGATAATATAATAGAAATATAGAAATTCAGAGCAGAAAGGGACATAAAACATAATCTAACCCCAACTCCAATTTACGTGTAAAGAAACAACCTTGGATGTAACCGTCCAAGGCAGCAGAACTAGTCAGTTGAGCAGAGTTACTCCTGCACCCATTTCTTGGGCAGACTGTTTTCTTCTTCAGATTTTACTATGCTTATCTAAGAAGTACTGTCAATCTTAAAAACTGGAGGAAAGAGAGACAAAGAGTGAGACACACACACACAAACAGAAAGAGAGAGAAGGTAAAAGAGAGAGAAGATAGATCTTCAGCAAGCAGGAATGAAAGAAAGAAGTCATTCTTTTTTATTTTGGGCTTTCTCTAAACTAGTATGTCTCAAATAATTTATTGAGCTCAATATTTAAACATTTCCCTTTAAACTGGTAAATAACAACATACATTATACTCATACTTAGCAAATTGTATTACATGGCTAACATGTAGATTGAGGTTATTTCTATATAAACCGAGGTCATCAAAATTAGACAAACACTACATTAAACTGAAAATTTAAATACTTGCTCTTTCCCACATGTTCTTTTTGGCCAACTTAAAGAGCATTTATTTTTGTCCATTTGAAATTTTAAAAATTGGAAGAAGTGATTTCAAATATGTGAAAATATTTGCCATTGTCTATACTCATCTGTTTTAATGACTTGCCATTTACTGTAGATGGTCATTGAATGCCTTTCTCTAGGAGATGCTGTGCTTCAAACATGAGGGGCTATCAATCTTGGAAATGATAGTAAGTCTCAGACCAGTCAGGGTTTCAGTAGGCCATGTTGCTCATTTGTATAGCAGACGATCTGAGTCCAAACCTTCCTGCAGCACGGAGACAACTCGATGGCAGACTGTGACATGCTCATTGCTGTGGGGCTCCAGGCCTTAAGCAATGCTGATGCTGGTGCATTTTGACCCTGGCTCATTGGGCTGCATTTCCTGTGATGCTCAAGAGTCCTCTGCCCATTAGTCCATCTTGAAGCTGTACTAGCTCTGCTTAATAACTGCATTAGATCGCTCAAACATATTTCCCTGTGACAGGAAAAATGCCTAGTTCCTTCATTTGGCATTAGGTCACATCATGCACACAAGAATGATGTCAAGTCACCTCTTATGAGAACAGTTAAGGAAAAAAAAACTACTCTAAATCGTGAGATAGAATGTTAGGTATGAGAGGAAAATAGTCAACAAAGCCACCTTGAGATTTTGTTTGACTAGCAACTATTTGGACAAAAACAAAACGAAAGACTCAAGTTATTTTGCTCTTTTGCATAAAGACAATTTCCACATAATGGGCAGTGATTCTTTATCTCCTGATGGTGCCAGTTATGTCATTCTTTAAGTTCTCAGTTTTCTTCAGCAGGGACATCTCCTTCTAATGCCTGTTCTTTAAGTGTTTTCAAGTAGACAAATGTCAGCTGGTAACTGCCCCGGCACGAGGAGAGATAAAGAAAATCATTTGCCAACAATTATAATTGTACATAAGAAAAGTAAATCTCAGCTGATTTCTTTCCATTAAAATCTTGACCTTGAGGATGATTTTTAAAGATATATATTAATGCTATCCAGACTTGCGATGCTTTCTTTTCCATGAGCTTTGAGGGAGGAAAACAGCTGGGAAGGTAATGATATATCTTTAATATCCTAAAGGAAATGTAGGCTAAGTCAGTTACCTGACTTACATTGACCATAAAGACTTCACTGGGCCATTTCATTAGTTTATTGGGTTAAACTGAATAAGAAAGGACTTTAAATGAATTACAACCAGCTTGTGGAATAACAAATATATTGTGTATGAGAAAATTAGCTCCATGTGACATCCATAGCCACCATATGTAAAACGCCTATTATTTGTACTGTCTCTTTGAAAATCATTTTATTGGAATGTATCAGCTAAACCAAAACACATGACTGTCCTTCTTGGGATGTGAAAGAAACCACTGAAGACAAGTTTCTGTCCAGCCCCTGCCCCCAGCATGTGAAAACGCTGGGAAAAGCAACCCTGAGGAACTTTTTTCAGCGTCCATGTAATAGCAAGTGCATCACATGCATGCTGAGCCATTAGCTGCCTCTGTCTAAAAGAATTTGGTCAACATTTAGGAATTCACTTAATGAAAGGCTAGTCTATTAAAGCTCTGTTGGCCAGAAGAGCAGATTGTGCCTTTCTTTCCAACTTCCTGGGTCACTGCAAGTGATGCTCGGCAGGACCCCCACGTGATGTAGCCCAGGCCCTGGACAACAAGCTAGCATTGTGACATTAGAACCTGCAACTTTTTTGCTGTAGATTCCAGACTTTATTTCTAGGATGCAGTTTATTTTGCATGCTGCTGCATCAGATTGATTATTTTAGTTAATTCATGATGTGAAACTGTTCCTGGAAAGTGCTCTCAGGTGTTCTCCCATTAAGGGAGTGCATCTGTGATACAGCAGAGTGACCAGGTCATTCCTGATGTGCACAACCCAGTGGAGGTGAGAATTCTCATCACTGGCAAAGCACTATGAATCCATTGTAAGAGATGACCTCCTGCAGGCTAATGCAAAATCACTATTTCTTTAGAACTCATTTTTAAGAATTGGTTGAATAAAAACTTGAATCCAACACAGAAGGAATTCCTTGACAAAGCAGCTACATTAAATTATAAAATGAGTATTTCTGTAGTGTTGAATGTGGTGTTAAGGAATTTTCCCAGATGTTGTATTCTTGCTTGTATTTCCTATTTTCATGAGAAAGTGTTTTTATTATTTTTAAACCATCTGCATTGTTGTAAGCAGCAATACTGAGTAAGACTAATATTCTTGGTAATGAACCTAATAGTTATAATAATAACAAACTTTTTAATGTATGCTACTTATAATTTGGCTAGTTATAACTACAGTAGTCTAATAATTTTACATGTATAACTTCATTCAATAACAAGGCAGTGAGATAAATACTATTGTTATCCCATTTTGCAGTTAAAAGAAAAGGCTTGAAAGTATTTTTCATAGTCACAGAGATCTGCCTAGTTCTAAAGTCTTTTCTCTAAACCACTATACCACTTCCTGTGAGACCTTCAAAGAGATATTTTTTTTCTAAATGACATGAGTTGGTAAAAGAGCATTGATTACTTTGTCAAAGATAACAATGACACTTTTGATGAAATATAATTTTATCCTACTTTCCAGAGAATGAAGGGCACAAGTTTTCTCTCAGGTGATTCTATGCATTTGGGTAAACAACAAAATCTCATGAAATAAACACCACAGATCACTGCTGACTTAGATCAGAGGGAAGGATGTGGAAGGGAAGGGTTCTTGTGGAGTGGTGGTGTCAGTTGACAGACGTGACTTCTATTATTTCTTCAAGAGCAATACATCCAAGAGCTTACAGAATTATGTGCTTACCATGGAGGATGCTAGCAGTGATGATAGTTAAAACCAGGTCCCAACACACACATATATGAAAGGCCATGGATTTCTATGCAGCTGTTAAAGAACCCATTTGTAAAGTTGAGAGAAATATTACTTGCAATGAAAACAGGAGCTTTGGAAGTGGCCTTAAAGATGAACCAAAACAATCTTCTGATGTTTTAGATGAAAACTCAAAAATCAAAGATATGAAGAGGTGACACTTACCTAACCATACAGATTTTGAATGGCAAAGACTAAACCCAAATCTTTTTTATTAAATCTGAATATTCATTAAATCAAAACATAACTCGGTGACTAGTGCATTGAAATATACTCAATAAATATCATTGTTTTTTCCTCCTTTCCAAATTGTGATCCAGTGTGTACTATTCAAGTCTGTGACCACTCTTGTGTTAACAACAGTGAAGGAAAATCATTTATTGGATGCCTTTTCTGTGTTGGATGTGATAATAGGAGATTCTTTTTAAGCAGAACTGTTCCAAAGCCCAAAAAGATTCTAAGACCTATTATAAAAAGGTATTATCAACTGTGCCAGACTTTAAGCCAAAGACATTGAAAATGGATCTACATAGAAAAAGGCAGAAAAAGAGTTTATACTTTGGGATGAGAGAATTGCTTGGTTTAAATTTTCTGAAAATTTGGACTCTGTATCCATCCTTATTTTATACTTGTAATTACAGCGTATCTCTAAATCTGTTGGGCTCAGAAAACAGTTCCCCCAAAATATGGCACTTTGGAATGCTAAGTACTTTGAAAATTGAAAGGCCTCAAAAATAGGCCTCAGAACCAAGATCTCTCTCTAACCTTTCCCCATCTCCCTGTCTCTTTAATTCCTTTTTCCAAAGCACTGGGAGGCACTCTCACTGGAATTTTCTAATCTGACGACAAAAGCTTCTTTCCAAAAGAAATATGGTAAGTCTCAAGACCCCCTCTTTAGGAATCTCATCAAATAACCAGGAAAGATCTACCACCAAATAAGAAAAGAGATTGGAGTCTTCACCTCCAGACAGATTTTTCCTCCATTCTTCTGAGGGCAGCTCTGAGAGATTACCTAGGGGGCTTTATGTGCATAAGACAATTTTTGTACTTATGCAGTTTCTTCCTTCTCTTTCTTATAACTTGTCCCATCCAGCTCCCAAAGAGAATCCTTGGCAAAACACATCTTGAACACCTCTAATCCAAAAATCCAAAATGCTCTGAAATCTGAAACTTCTTGAGCACCAGCATAACATACCAGGTGGAAAAATTCTGATGTTTCTTCTCACAAACACACACAAAAAAATGTTGGGCACAGTGGCTTATGCCTGTAATCTCAGCACTTTGGGAGGCTGAGGCAAGAGGATTACTTGATCTCAGGAGTTCAAGACCAGCCTGGGCAACAAGATAAGATCCTGTATCTTTAAAAAAATTTGCCGGGCCTGGTGCCACGTGCCACATGCCTATAGTCCCAGTTACTCTGGAGGCTGCGATAGGAAGATCGCTTCAACTTGGGAGGTTCAGGCTGCAGTGAGCCATGATCACACCACTGCACTCAGCCTGGGTGACAGAGTAAGACCCTGTCTCCAAAAAAAAAAAAAAAACAAAAAGTGTGTGTATGTGTATATGTGTATGTGTGTGTGTGTGTGTATATATTACACTCACCTTTCAATTAAAGCACAGCATTGTAGGTGGAGACCAAACACCCCTCTTTGCTGTTGCTGTGGTTTAACAGCTGGTACAGGTGTCTTGTGATGCTCCCGTGCTGCTCAGTTACCCTGAGCACATTATGTTTTCACTGCATTAGTGGCATGTCATATGTTTTACTGTTAAGTGCTTTTGTGTGAATGAGTACAGGAAAACAACTGCTGATTGATAGCATATAAATTCAGAGTCAGGAATGACAGTGATGCCAAACAGCACAGATTGTCCACAGTGGGGGCTGAGATACTGACATCTTTGTTTTCTGATAGTTCAATGTACACAAACTTTATTTCATGCACAAAATTACTAAAAACATTGTCTAAAATTACCTTCAGGTAATCTCTGTGTACATAAGGGTTATAGGAAACATAAATGAATTTCATGCTTAGACTTGAGCCTCATCACCAAGATATCTCATTATGTATATGAAAATATTCCAAAATCCAAAAATATCTGGAATCTGAAACACTTTTGATCTCAAGTGTTTCAGATAAGAGATACTCAACTTGTAATGCCTGCCTCCTGGGACCATACATCTTTTCTCTATGAAGAGGATATTTAAGCCTCAAACATCTGGTCCCTTTAAATCTCATACTTTGTGTACGGCTTCCATGTTTATGCACATTAAATATATTCTCTATGCCTTTTTCTCCTGTGAATCTGCCTTTTGTAGCTCATTTATAGCAAACCTTTAGAGGGGGGAGGAAAATATTTGCCTTCACCCCTACAAGTCGTTAAGGCTTCCAGGCAATATCACTGAACAGCCCCTGACTGACAACTCCTAAATCTAATATATTCAACGAGTTCAGAACATATCTTCACGGATAATGGTAACACAACAATTACTTCACTTCTTCAGCTTCAGAAGAGTTTTCGTCATGGACGTTTGATACCACAGACCTATACAAAATAATTGATGACTAGTTTACAAAAAAATAAATCTCTCTGGGAATAGTATCATTCACATTAAAAATTCCATAAAATATCACTTTGAAAGGCTGTTTTGTCCCCTTGAATGATTGTCCATAGCAGCCCAGTCTCCAAATAATTAAACTGATTGACTTGGATCTGTTGCTAGAAGTTGAATTCATGTTTTAAAAAAAAAAAATCCAGCCATTTTGTGAAGTTCTTGTCATGATTTCTTCTTTATATTAGAAAACCAAACTGCTTCACCTCCAGGGAAAAAAATAATATTAGCTCTTGTCATTTACAGTTCTCAGCATCTTCCATCTGCGTATCACAAGGTTTGTTATAAATACCAAAAGAATAAAACATGTTATAGTCGTGACAGAGGAGAACTTGAACTTCACCTCATTTCATAATAAATAAATAGAGCTAAAGAACACTGTGGTGCCTCGGGGTCACAGGACCAGCTCACAGCAGAATTGACATAGTTAAATTTTCATTCTCATTTCCTTTTTCTCATGAATTTCAGTTTTATTATAATTAGCTTTATTTTCTACACAATTTCAGAACAACAAAAAAGAGGAAAAAAAGGAACCTCTCTATTTATCACTCTTATTGTTTATTTTTTAAAAGTAAGTATAGTGGAGAAACAAAAAAATTGTATCATCTCCTTGGAATAGAAATTGTGTTCGTTGGTTAAAGTACGAAGCATTTTGGGACCTTCAATGTACCTCCGACACTCGCATGAACACGCATACACAGACTCCCACACAAACACACACAAGGAGGTCTGGGGAGCTTCTTTTGTCACTGAACAGTATGAGAGGAGTGAAAATGAAAACACACACACACACACACACACACACACCAAAAAAAAAAAAAAAAAAACAAAAACAGGCTTTATATATCCCAGTAAAGCTATTCCACATCCAAGATAAGTGTGCAAAAAAAATACCCCACCAACTTACACAGCAAATGGAAGCCATTCAGAGTATTAAAGCCTGCTCAAATATAAGCAATTGATGCCAATATTCTTACATATACTGGTAAGGACATGAAAATTCTTTTTATATTGAAATGAGTTGCATTTGGTAGAACAAGAGAATCCTAAATTACAATTTTCCATGAATATATCAACATAAATATATGAATTATTGTTGTCTAACAATAACAATGTAAACATATTTATATATAGGGTTTGTTTATACCTCTGCATTGCTAGATTATCTAGACATTGGCTACTGGTAATCAACGGTACTTGCTAAAATATGGAAAATATTTCAGCAAAATCTTGATATTTTTTCTTTTGTTACATGTAGCTGTCAAGCTTGTTTTCAGGTTTTAGTAGTTTAATTTCTTTTAATGTTTCCATAGAAATAACATTAACAAGATGATAGATTGGAGGTAATAACATGATGCCTCTGACATACAGTAGAATTTATCTTCATCATATGTCTGATAATATCCTCTTATTGTGTAATGAACCCTGCTATTTGTATCTATCATACTTTTACTCATTCATCTTCTTAGCTACTAAACATAGAATTTTCATCCAGTCTCTGTTATAAATGCAAATTTATATTCTTCTATATGTCCTTCATTATTAGTGGTCACCTAATAAATTGGCTTTTCATATACCAGTTCAAGTGGCATTAGCTGGAATGCATATGATGACCTAGACTCATTTTATGTATCAATAATCTCAGTTGCAGGAGAAATTATTGTAATTAATCTTTTTGGCATGTCTGCAGAATGTCAAGAACTACAAACACCTTTCTACTGAAAACATCCGCGAGGGTAGAATCTGGGGGAGAGAAGTATGGAATGAGATGGAAGCTCTGACATCTACTTTGAGACCCTGGAGATTTCTGAGTGAAGGATCCATTCCAAAAGCCCTCCTTTCCCCTTTCTCTTCTCTTTTGTCTTTAAATTTTCACAGTATTTATTCATAGCTTGCTCTTGGCTGGCAAAAATGGAGAAAGAAGCAGGAATTGGGTATGTATGCTTTCTGGAATTCAAAAGATATGAGTTATAATTCTAAATTTGTCCCTGGCTAACATGGATTGATTGCTTATATTATTCGCTTTCAGTTATACACTGTTTCTCCATCTTTCCACGAAAGAGTTGAAATCAAACATGAAGGGCCTGCTGTGTTACAAGAGAAATACAAGTCTCTTGAGATTTAATAATAAAATCACTTGACTCCCAGCTTTCATAGAGCCTGCATTCTGCATGGAGAACCAGCTAAGGAAACAAAGTTTTACTTATCATAAATTAAGTCAAAATAATTTTATGGTAGTCCAACAAAGAACTACTGAAGACCTGTGATGTGTCATCTGTGAGCTCACAATAAGCCAGGGACAAGTTGGAGTTAAGAAAATGAGTACATTAAAATGAATTAAGCACTGTAAAGTTTACAACAGCTATCCCTTCTGATAGAGGAAAGATTGATAAGGGAATGGCGAATTCTGTTGTTTGGTGGTGGATCAAAAAAAGTTTCGCAGAGGAGACACTGAAATATGAGCATGTGTTTATCAGAAGAGAATGGCAGAGAAGGAAAGACATGTCCAAAGGGTTGGGAAGCTTAGGGAAAACTTTCAGAAGAGATTTAGTGAGATAAAGGTCAGGAAGAAGACGGGACAGGTTTGTTATTTATCTATTTATTTAGCAAATAGAATGGATAATTTACTTACATATCCCCCAATATAGGATCCTATTTTTTAACTTATGCAGCTAAAAAAGTGGTAATGTATTATTAATATACTATATAGAGAATCTGATGTGAGAAAGATGATAACATGTTGAAGTTAAAAATAAAAGAACTACAAAAAATCAACAGGCTAGATAGGAACATAATGGCAGCTTGAGTCTACCTCTTCTCAATTTGTTTTCCTAGAAATCATACCAAATAAAAGAAACGACAATAACACAACAAAAAAACACACACAATAAATCTATAACGAAATAGAAGAGAGAAAAAATGCAAACTCGAAATGTCATGCAATGTAACCCAAAGTTCCTGAGATCAGCAAAACCTGCACAAGAAACTGAGACAAGAGTTGATGCAGAGAAGAGAAGGATGGCTGGGAGGTGGGGGGGCAATGGGACCAGATTTTAGCAACCAAAGTCAATTCTGGTATCTTGAAAGAGAAGTCTCCACCCTGGCAAAGATTGCCATGGACTAGGTGGAAATGGAATGTGGAGCATTGACTGAGGAAGAGTATAAAACAATGCTGCAAAAAGGGCATTCATGGAGGACAGGGAAAGGGCAGAGTTAACCCAGTGTGTCAAAACCTTCGAACACAGGCTGTCACCTATTAGCATGTGCCAGTGACAGAAGGCCTCTGAAAACAAAGTAGATTCTGAGAGGCAGCATTAGCCTAAACACACATCCAAGCTATAGTATTAGCAATAATGTAGCAATCGAGGAGCCCCGAATGGAGAGATCTGGAAAAGCACCTTTGTTTCTTTCCCCTTTCATATTAATTTTTTGCTAATTGCTGGTCCTGAAAAATCCATTTCTTCAAATATAAGTAACCACAAATAAATCAACTTAGAAACCAAACAAAGACACTATTAAAAAAAAAAAATCAGGCCAGGCACAGTGGCTCATGCCTGTAATCCCCAGCACTTTGGGAGACTGAGGCAGGCAGATCACAAGGTCAGGAGTTCAAGACCAGCCTGGTCAATATGGTGAAATCCCATGTCTACTAAAAATACAAAAATTAGCCAGGTATGTTGGCGAGTGCCTGTAGTCTCAGCTACTCAGGAGGCTGAGGCAGGAGAATCACTTGAACCTGGGAGGTGGAGGTTGCAGTGAGCCAAGATAAGGAAGCACAAATTTTTATTAATGAAAAAATATTGCCACAAAATATATAAAGATTATAACTCAGTATCTCAACATGAACTTTTAAAAATTAATTTTAAAATGCTGAGGTAACATATAAACACAAAGCAGAAAGGCAAGATATAGGAAAGTTGGTGGCCAGATAATACCAGGAGATGGTAAAACAATGACAGGACATAAGATGGGAACAGGTAGAAATTGAAAAAAAAAAGGTAGCAACATGTAAAAATGATTTCAAAAATATTAACCTACAAGGTGCCTACAGATAAAGAGACACCAATGAAAACACACCAAGGGATAAACACAAAAAAATGAAGAAAGTAGAAATGAAATGATAAATTATAAAAATTTGGAGAGCAAATGATAGATATAAAAGCAGAAAGAGATCTAACATATGCATGATGGAGTTCCTTAAGAAAACAGTAATAGAATACAAAAATATTTTTAAAATGTGCTGAAAGTCCCTGTGAGTTTCTCCTCCCCCTCCCCAAACTTAACCACTGTGGCCATTGACAAATGATTATAGAATTTAGGAATATCAAAGTCAGCTTCTTGCATCACATCAGGGCAACTGGGAAGCATACTTTACTTCTTAGAATTATCATGCAGGAAATGGCTGAAGCCTACCTCTGCAGGACTTTTGCCAACGATTACATTCTATCTTGCTGCTTCGCCCTTCTTTGTTCTGCTTCCCCTACTCTCTTCCCAGTCTTCCCTGCAAACATTTCCTTAATAAATGACTTGTACAATAAATTGACTTGTACTCACTATTCTCAAAGTTAGCTTCTGGGGAACCTGATTAAAGCAGATGCCGAAAGTACCTTCAACATTACTTGCTTGATTTAAAAAAAAAAATCTACCCAATAAAATACAACAAAATGTCTCTTATTATTATACAATATAACTATCTCAGTCAAAAGCCAGCATCATATATAATGGGAAATTGAAAAACCATTTATACTAAAGATAGGAATTAGACAATAATATCCATTATCACTAATATTATTTAGTGATAAATAATATTATCTTCAACGTTACAGGAGAACACAATTAGTAATGCACAAATGCGAAAGAAGAAGCTACAACAGCTACTATTTGTTGATAATTTGATTGATCTGGAAAACCCGACAGAACTGAAAACCTACTATAAAAGGAAAGAGAAGCACTGTGATTCAAAAAAATAATAATACTATATAGAAGCCAACAACATACAAACAAGTAGCATGTATATATATATAATAAAATATACACACACTGTATAATATGATATATATTATAAACTACATGTAAGTTTATAATATAGTCTAGAAATCAAACCAAATAAAAGAGAGAACTATGACAAGAACAAAAACACTCACACAAAATAAATCTATAATGAAATAGAAGAGAGAAAAACAGCAAACTTGAAATTTCATGCAATGTAGCCCAAAGTTCCTGAGCTTTGTTTTCTGTTCTTGTTTGTTTTCTAACACATTAATTGGTATCTTCTCTTTCAACATATCAATATTTACTTTGGTTGCTATACATATAGTATGTGTATATATCTATATATATGCACAGTTTGTATAATGATATATATTATAAACCATATATAACATATATACACATATGCATGTATATATTAATATATACATATATACACATATGTATATATTAATTTGAAGATATGTATATATTCAAATATACATATAAACATGTGTGTGCATGTTATATATAGTATTTATATATTAATATACATGTCTAGCAATAAGTATTCATATACACGTACATACATATAGAGAGAAGCAATGAAAAGTATAAAAATCTAAGAATCTTTATAAGAAATGTATAAAAACCATGTGAAGAAAAAAATTCAAACTCTACTGAAGACTCATAAATAAATTGTTCAATTAGAATGTTCTTAAATAGAAAGATTCATAGTTACAAATGTAAATGAAAACACCTGTCCAATGAAAAAGTAGAACATATCAGACTAAAGAAAAAGGTATGATCTCGCCTTATGCTGATTTTAGGCAATGACATTAAATTTAAAAATACAGATTTATTGAAAGAAAAAGAAGGTATGCCATATAAAGAGGAAGAATAGAAAAACTGTAGTGGCTATATTAGTATCAAATAAAGTTGACATTATAGATAAAAGAAGACATGTCAAAATTATAAGATTATTAAGTAATCAAGAAGACATATCAATGCTAACTGTGCAGACACTTCACTTCAAAATACATTAAGAAGGATTTCCACTTCTGGGAAGATGGAATATATGTACTTTTCTATATTTCTCTTGCTAAATACAACTAAAATACCTGGTAATTATAGATACAACAAATGTAAGAAGATACTGCAAGGTGGAGAGAAGACGGCAGAAAGGCTAGAGGCCTCAGTATCTGAGGAATAACATGGTGGTTTCAACTGAAAATCATTCATCATACCAAAAGGCAGGTAAATCTGAAATTGAATGAAAAACGATAATAGATGACAACAGCAAGATGACACAAATGTTGGAATTATCTGGCAAGGATGTTAAAGCAGACATCATAAAATTTTTTCAATGAGCAATTATGAACACGCTTGAACAAATAAAAGAAAATAGAAATAGTCAAAAAAGAAATAGAATGTCTAAGCAAAGAAATAACATATACAAGGAAGAACCAAATAGAAATCTTAAAACTAAAATAAATTAACTGAAATAAAACACTTAACAGATTGACCCAACAAAGTAATGGAGAGGACAGAAGAAAGCATGAGAGACTATGAAGCTAGAATAGAAATTACCCAATCTGGACAACAAAAAGATTTAGAACAAAAAAATAAATAAAATAAAATGAACAGAATCCCAGGGACTTGTGCAACTACAACAAAAGATTTAACAATCTTGTCACTGGATTTCCAGAAGCCAAGAATGAGTAGAGCTGCAAAGTATTCAAATAAACAATGCCCGAAACTTTCCCAGAGTTGGTCCCCAAAAAGAACATAAAGCTAAAGATTCAAGAAGCTGAGAAAATCTCTCAAATAGAATAAATCCACAGAAATCCAGATGAAGAGATATATCACTGTAAAACTTTTGAAAAGAAAAGGAAAAAGTCTTGAGGGCACTCAAAGGAAGAGAAAAAAGAAAAAAGGAAGGAAGGAAAAGAAGAAAGGGAGGGAAGGAAGAGAAAAGAGGAAAGAAGGGAGAGAGACAAAAACGGGAGGGAGGGAGTGTTGGGAGAAGGAAGACAGCAGAGATCTCATCAGATACCACAGAAGTCAGAAGGAAATGACACACATTTTTCAAGCCCTGAAAGAAAAGAATTGTCAACCCAAAGTTCTATGTCAATTAAAAATATCCTTCAGGAATGAAGGAGAAATCAATGCACTCTGTAATACAATACCCTTTAAAATATGTAAAATGTGTATAATAGTATATATTTTCACTGAATCATAAAAGTAAGTATGTGCCATTTTTGCTTTGCCCTGGTAAAGGCATCATTAAACTGCAAATACTTCATTATTCTCAATCTTTAAAATAACTATTATTGCTTTTTAAAATTATTTAAAATATTTCATTAATGACATATCACTAATGATTATGCTTTTCCTTGATCTTTTAAATTACATACACTGAGACCTGTTTTGTGTAACACACTAACACTTCTCTGTGATAGTACAGATACAAACATGCTATTTATAAAAGTTAAAATTTTCAGATATTTTTTCAAAAAATTTGGATACTTTGTGAAAAATAATACTAATAATTACAATAATAAATCAAAATTAAAATAGCCCTAGAAAGATCCTAGGATTCAGAGTAGTACAGTAACAGGCAAGAGAGCAAGACTGAACAGAATCCTGTGACATAAATTTGCAGTATTTGTCTTGGATATCATGATCATCCAGCGCCAAATGGAATTTTCTATGCACTACAACATGTATTGATGTATCCCTTTCTCCCTGGTAAAAATATTGCACTTTCTCTTTGGTTGCTATGTACATGAAACTGGTTTCCAGGGTTTCCTGGGCTTGCAACCAGATCTATATGCATCCATCACCAGGATCATTAGGGGAATTTGCTCCTGCCTAGTTTTCGGGTTGGTCTTGTTCCACACCATTATTCATCCCAACCTTGACCGTTCCTGAGACTTAATAATTTTGCTGCAATTGTTCTTTAGTAAGAGGCAAATAAGCCAATTATACTGTATGACGCCAAATTTCTCAACTTATGTTGCAAAAGATTTTAACAGCTTAGCATAGAAAAAGTTTTTATTCAAATAAATGACTCTTGGACACTGCTTTCTCCTTCTATGGGAATCTTAAAGCCTGACAAAAAAGTCCAGCTATCCTGTGTTTGCCCCGACAGTAGGAAGACTGGAAGAGATTGTAGCTGGAGATAACTGAGAAATGTGTTGCTACTAAACTCTCTTAAGCAGTGTAATGAGGCTGGGCGCGGTGGCTCACGCCTGTAATCCCAGCACTTTAGGAGGCCGAGGCGGGTGGATCACGAGGCCAAGAGTTCCAGACCAGCCTGGCCAACATGGTGAAACCCCGTCTCTACTAAGAACACAAAAATTAGTCAGGCATGGTGGCACTTGTGTGCCTGTAATCCCAACTACTTGAGAGGCTGAGGCAGGAGAATCGCTTGAACCCGGGAGGCGGAGGTTGCAGTGAGCTGAGATCACGCCACTGCACTCCAGCCTGGGCTACAGAGCAAGACTCCGTCTTGGAAAAAAAGGAAAAACAAACAAAAAAACAGTGTAATGAATTATTTCCCAATACACATAAAGTGGTTTGAAGAACTAAATTTATCATCCAAACAATGAAAGCTCTAAAATTTACTTTTGAGGAGAATATACATTTTAGGATTTTAGCATTCAAATTTTTAGTATACAGTCTTGAAGCTGTCAATACACTGGATCTGCCTTCCATCTCTCTTGACTATACTTTATAGTTAGAGGAGCTTGCTGGTCTGGTTTTCCTGAAAGTATAAAGATTCCTTGAATTTTAAGTCAAAAAAGACTTCTTGAAAATTTTCTTCCTCTGGAAAACACATTCTTTCTTGTTTTTTTAAGCAGACCATCTTCAAAATGAATTAAAGGGTCCAGAAATTGTAAAATTAATTTTTATAAATTAGAAGTTATTTTTTAATGAGATTATTTTTATCTGGTATTTTATACAATATTTATTTTAATACAGTAGATTTTTCACCCACTGATTTGGCTTCTATGTAAGAAAACAGTCAACCACAAGTGATTACAATGGTTGACTGTTTTCTTACATAGTAGCCAAATCAGTGGATAAAAAATACACAGTTTAGAAATGAAGAAGGGATTTAAATATTTAATCATTTTATTATTTTTTTCTTGAACATTAAACTCACCATGGAGCCGCATCAAGGTTGTGCTTTGTGTCACCACCCCACCATCCCTGGAGAAATTCATAGCACCTCTATATTGTGGTTGCCTCAAGACAACTAACTAAGGAAAACCCAACTTCAGCCAGAACTGCAGGAGCCATTCCTGAAATTCACATATGCAGTATCTTCAATGAAGGAGAAAAGACACTGCCCAGGGAGGTCTTTGCCTTTGGTCTGGGCACACCATCTTCCTCATGACATATCTGGTGGGAGCATCATAAATGTTCATAATTTATTGAGCAAAAAACTATAGCTATGGAATACAATTATTTATTTTAGCAAGGCCTGAGGAAATTGAACATCGATGGGACAGAACAAGTGTTTGAATGGAACCCCAAGAACTCACTGTGATTTGCATTCATGTAAACACCTACATTTTTTCGTTAACTGAACTGATTTAACTGCTAATTAAAACTAGTCAGTAAGCACAATGCAAAATTAATTAAACCATTTAGTGGAGAGATTCAAATTAGTGAGAGCAATGCATTGGACACTATGAAAGCAAGTGCAATTGCTACTTGTCATCAGGCAAAATCATTCTGAGGGTAAGCGCGTTCCCCAGGGAGAAACATGAAGGAATAAAAATCATCTTGTTGATTGTATGATCTTTTATTAAGCAAATGTGCTAAATTTCAGCTTATCTTTTAAAAGGAAAAACTAGAGTCTTATAGTTGTTTAATAACCACTAAGAACATCTGTGAAGTAGGAACACTATTTATAGTAAAACTGATCATTTTTCAGATTTTATAGTTAAAATTTTAAGCCATGTGATACAGGAATATTGCTTGTCTCACCTAATGAAATAAGTCAAACAACTTCTTTCCATCCTCAATCTGTCAATTCCAGACAGTCTTTTATTTAATAATAGTCTTCTGCTTAAGAGGTGACCACTTCCATTGTCAATAGATATATCATTTTGACATGCTGGGCGTTCTTTATTTTCTTAAAATTTTTTTCAGCTGACCTTGGATGATTTTCTTTTTTGAGTAACTTCCCACAAAACACATGGGATATCAGTCAAGGGGAAAATGAAAACTTTTTTCTTAATGCTCAAAAATAAGAAGATAGATATTTCAGTAATCTTTCTTACCTCCTATGAATGCTGGTGCTATCTATAGACATTTCTTGTACGTCAAACTCTGTTACCTTCTGTCACCTTACATGAGGTAATTTTGCTTGGGGAAGCATCTAACCTATGTAGACACCAGTTGTGTTCAGAACTGGGATAATCATGTAATCTACATTCTCTAAAGAAGTGTAAAGTGTATATACACACATACACAGTCAAGCTTAATGGCAGGGATATGTTTTGAGAAATGTGTTGTTAGGCAGTTTCATCATTGTGTGAAAATCATTGTGTACTTACACAAAACTAGATGGCATAGCCTTCTACACACCTAGGCTATATGCTATAGTCTATTGCTCCTAGGCTACAAACCTGCACAGCATGTTCCTGTACTGAATACTGTAGGCAGTTGTAATACAATGGTATGCATTTGTGCATCTAAACATAGAAACGGTACGGTAAAAATACAATATTACAATCTTATGGAACCACCTTCGTATATGTGCTTCTGACCCAAATGTCATTATGTGGCTCATGACTGAATATACATACAAACACATTTGTTTTCTGCTTTAAGTACCATTGCTAGCATACCCTATATGATTAAAAATATATTATGACTATTTTTAAAAAGAATACTAGACAGGATTTTCCATACTGAAACACAATGACCTTTTTAAAGACAAGCGAATCTGGATTCAGATTCAACAGTGTTTGTTTTGTATACTTCTGATAGGATCTCTGGGATCAAAGAAGTTTCTAAATACACTTCCGTAAAAGTGGAGTTAGAGAAGGCAGATCCTAGCGAAACCATGGTAAAAGAACCAGACTCACTGTGATCAGCATAATCAATGCCGAAAGAAGGAGTTTTGAATTTATAACTAAAACAAATTTATAGAGAACCAACTCATTTAGTGTAAATGAAACCTGGTCTTTATAGTTCCCCTAACCAGGGAAGAAAATAGTCTTTCATAAGTTACAACTTGCTGATTGGTAGATTTCCTCGCATGGAAAATATTGGCCATGGGATCTTGCCATCTGTTTTTCTCTAGACTATGAGATGGATTTTGAGCCTTTCAACTATGCAAAATACACCTTGGCCATGAAGTTTATCCCCCATCTTTTGCAGCACATCTAGTAACCACCTTGACTTTCCCCATACTTGAATTATACCACGAAAACAGCACAGAAATAAGAATCTATGGTAGCCTATGGGAACCTATAGTAATTCGTATTCCACCCCTATTCAATACCTGTTAATTCTGGAAATGAGATTGGAGTAGGGTGTGGAGAAGGTAGTGTCAATATACCAGATTTGAAAATGTGTTTCTGTTAGATCCCTCCAATAATATCACCAAGGTCACAAGAGCCAAAAGGCTGTAATGTCCTTAAATATGCTTTCAAACCACAATGTGTATTGAAGATGTAAGGCTACTCCCTTTTTTATCCTAAGAATATGTTGTGTTGAATGGAGTTATGTTCCTCACAATAATCCTCATGAAAACAGACCTACAATAATAATCTTCAAGGAAATTGGGCAACTGATCAATTGCAAGTTCTCTAATTGTTTATTTAGAGAAGCACTCTACTGTATCAGTGCTAGGCAATTATCCCAGGGGCCCCACCCTAAAAGTAAACTGTCACCCTTCCATGACCTGTAAGACTATCCATTCAAGGACAGGGATTTAGACTTGGGAGACATTGGCTCTGTCTGTCAGGGGTGTGCCCGACCTCATAGAATGTGGCTGAGATGGACTTCCTTTATTCACAGCAGCTTTTTATTTTATTTATTATTATTTGCAGTAGTTTGATAGTTCTTTTTCTGTTGCAAGTAGTAGTAAACTAACAAACTCTAACTTAAGGGGCAAAATAAAGGAAATGCGTTAGTACCTTAACTGAAAAGTATAGAAGTAGCAGCAAATCCCTTAAGCCCTGATGAATCCAGGTTCAAATAGTGCCATCATGTGTTTATTTCCTGTCACCTCTTCTCACTCCCTCTCCCTGTCTTTCACTCCTCCTATTCCTTATCTCTCTTCAGTTCTTTAAGCTCTGCTTTCCTCTTTTCCAATCAGGATCTCTCCTCTGTCATTCCAAGGCTCACATAATCCTCAAGGGCCATAATCTCCAAAAGAAGGAAACCTACCTCTCTCTCCTAGAATCAACATCAATTCCCTCAAGAGTCTTTTGCTGGAGAATTCCAGGTAATGTGCTCAGGTCTTTGACGAGGATGGCAGGGCCCTTGGATCGACAGAATATCCCCCACAGTTGGGAAGGGGAAAATCCTCAAGGCAAAGGAAGATACCAGATGAAGGGTAAGGGATGCCAGGCAGGAACACAACAATAGACATTCACTGCACAAGGATTTTGATAATGTAGACATCAAAGAAATAAAGAATTGGAGTTAATTCATTGCAGAAAGTATAAAGTAGGAGAAAGAGAAGGAGGTGTCTGAAGACTTAGATTCTGGTGCTGATTCCACTGTTAAATTTGAGAGCAAAATTTTTGCCCCTTCTGGGTCTCTGTTGTTTGTTTTTTCTTATAAATGGTGACTTTGGTTGAACTAACCTTTAAGAGCATTTCTTTTAAAAAAGAAAAATAATGTGCATATAATTAATTCTTGCTTTATGAAAGTATCTGTGACATGGGCACAAAAAAATGGAGGAGCCTCTGCCTCCTCCTCCGTTCCCATCTTCTGTTCATACTCTGTATTCTGTTCACACTCCTGTGCTTCTTATATTTTGTCAAAAAGGGTCCGGCTTTGAAAATGTTAGGATGTATTCAACAGCTCTCTCTTCAGTTTTCTCTTTCAAATGTGTCAGCAGGCCACAGATAATCACTGATTGTACTCACTCTTTTGCTAAAGGACTCTACTTCTGGCTAAGACAGACAGACATACACACACACACATACTCACACTCACACATACCCACACAGGAGAGCTGTGTTTTCATAAAAATTCATGGCAATGTGTTTAGAAAATTTAGGTGAGAACATTCTCAAAGACTGGTCATTCTTTAATTTTCAAGCATATTTTATTTTAGTCAGTATTATTGGCCGGATTTTGTATGACCAAAATTCGTTATGTTTAACCCCTCAGCGCCTCAAAATATGACTGTGTTTAGAGGTGGGATCTTTACAAAGGTGATTAGGTTACAATGGGGTTATTCTGGTGGACCCTAATCCCATCTAACTGGTGTGTTATAAGAGGAGATAAGGACGCAGACACAACAGAGAAAAGACTATGCAAGATGCAGGGGGACAATGGCCACCTACAAGCCAAGAAGAGGGTTGCAGGAGAAACCCGCCCTGCTGACACCTTGATCTTGGACTTCCAGCCTCCACAACTGTGAGGAGGTAAATCTCTGTTGCTTCAGCCTTCCCGTCTGTGGTAGTTTACAGCTGCCCCAGCAAATGAATGTACCTAGTAAAACTGTAACAATGGGAAATTATTTGCAAATTTGGAAAATTTGTTTGTAATGAATGTCATAGGTCTTATTTTTTGTAAAATATGCGCATTTGTTTTTGTAAAAACAGGGCATTTTGAATGCCCTGTTAATTCTATTACCAAATAGGAAAGTGCTTTAAATTATATATAAAGAGAGTATGTCTGTGAAATGAACACTATTTCTCAAGCAGCACTAGGTAAAACCCATGCAATCAGTATTGTTTATAGAAAATGAGTGTCTCATTAGTGACACGTTGAGGGTACACCTAGCTAATAAAATTTCTTCTAGTATAGTTAGTATAATTCCTATACACTACTTGGTATAATTCCTCCAAAGGAGGCATTGGGGGCTGCAGGAGTTCTTTAAATAAATCTTCAATAAATGTAAAAACACAGAAGCCCACAATCTTAAAATCTTCCCCCACATTGTTCTAAGAGAGGAGAGTAAAAAGAGTATTTTAACTTGATTACAAGTTTCCTTTTCTTATTGCTTTATTTTTTCCTGTCTTCAGTCCTTTATTTTTTTCACATAAAATAAGATGCCATACAATTTCACAAAACTATCCAAATTATCCTTTTCTACAGATTACCAAGCATTGCATATATTTCACTATTATGATTCATAGTGATGATAATTTGATTTTCCTACACCTTAATCTCTGTAACTTTAGTTCTAGCATAACTTCACCATGGTGATTCTGAGAAAATAACAGCCTTAACTACAGTTTGCGTCTACAGCCTACAGAGAGAAGGCAGTGCAATATGAGATTGAAATATAAATGCTGCTATTCTGGATGATAATTGTGATGGCAATAAATTATTTTCCACACCCAAAGCATACAAATGTGTGTGTATATATATGGGGAAACCAACTTGAAAGACTTCAGATGCCTTATTAAAGTTCCTGTAATTAACAGCATTTTTTAAAAAGATGATGTTTGGAGAAGTTCCAAGTTGCACCAAGTCAAAAAAAAATTGTGAAATAGATTAGCAGCACTAAACACGCATACACATATATAGACACAGAAACAGTTCACTAACTCATGATTCATTCTGGACCAAGTGCTTATGGAGTTACTTTGAAAGAGTAGATTTGTGAAAACAATATTAAAAAACTACAAAATTATGCTTATATAAGTGCATTTTCATCAAGAAACTATGAATCGTGTATAAAGTAAGATATACACTGAGGCAATACACTAAAAATGAGCATTAATTATGTAGAGGACTTCTGTGATTTTGAACTGGCAAGTCACTGAATTGAAATCCCAGAGGATGTGAAAATAGAGTTTCAAGCTGCTTCTGATTACAGGATTCTGACATGACCATTGGGTATAAACTGTATTTATATACTGTTTAAAATATAAACTGTATTTATATTTTCTAAGCAGAGCTTTGGTTTGGTTTAGTTGAATTTTGATAACCAGATTGAATGATGTGTAGGTTTATTTTTATATAAACAGGCTACTCCTTCCTACACCCTAACTGTAGGGCTTCTGCCATTAGAAGCCAAGATCCAAATGCCTCTGTCTTTGTTACTCTGGGGAAGAGCTGCATCTTCTCAGCCCCAAGGGTTTATGTAGCTTCTTAGGCAACTGTGGCTGTAAAGATAGAGAAGAGTAAGAGGGTTGGGGGGTTGGAGATTAGCAAGCCTTTCTCCTTGCTAGAAACTCCTTGCTGGACACATCTTTCAGAGTTGAGCTCGTATCATCCCCTCTCCTGTTATACATGTAAATAAGAACCTATCAGGCCATGCGTGGCGGCTCATGTATGTAATCCCAGCACTTTGGGAGGCCAATGTGGGTGGATCACTTGAGGTCAGGAGTTCGAGACCAGCCTGGCCCACATGGTGAAACCTCATCTCTACTAAAAATACAAAAATTAGCTGGGCATGTAGCAGGCTCCTGTAGTCCCAGCTACTCAGGAGGCTGAGGCAGGAGAATTGCTTGAACCTGGGAGGTGGAGGTTGCAGTGAGCCAAGATTGTGCCACTGCACTCCGGCCTGAGTAACAGAAAAAAACAAAAACAAAAACAAACAAAAAAAAGTTACCAAGTACAACTTAGAGAATTTCTAGAAGGCCTTTAATGCTGTAAAATATCTCCCCCACATTTACTGAGCCTGAGGGCTTTATCCTGTGTTTGAAATTCTTTGTCAATTAGTTATCAAACATGCAGCTTTCATTTATTTTAATCTTTACATTTTGATTATATTCACTTTTAATAGATATTCAGATAATTTTTTTCTGAAGGAAGGCTACCTTTTATTTGTATACCGTTAGTAATTTGTGAGGAATATATACAGAAACTCTATATAAAAGATGTCACCATTATTACACTGGTCCATAGTGACATCTGGAATTCTGCAGTCCAAAAACCTTTGTTAATCCAAAGTACTCATTCATTTGACGGGAAAACTTGACCTAATCTGACATAAGATCATTTATTTTCCTTCTTTATCCCACTGAATAAGAATAGTCATACATTCTTCAGAAATATGACTGTGTTTTATTATGAGCTATTATCCCAGACCCTGAGTCTTGGTAAAATATGCACTATAGTCATTTGGAGCTATCCTGTTGAAAGCTTTCAGAGTCTTCCATGTCTAAACTCCAGGAGCAACAGCTTCCCACTGTGGCTTCCTGCTTCTATTCCTGGCCCCACGCACAAGTCTGTTTCCTAATTTACAGTCACCTTAGTTATTCTTTTAAAACCAAATGTGTCCCCTCACTCTCTGCTTGCAACTCTCCCCTGATGATGAGTCTGAAGGCCCTGTCTGTGGACTACTTGGCCCTCCATGAGGTACCCTAGTTCACTCTCCTCCCTCCTCTCTCACCACAGCTCCACAGCTCAATGACCCTCTTGCTGTTTGTCAAACCATCTCAGGCACATACTTCTCCCAGGACATTGCACCTACTGATACCTCTGCATGGGAATTTCTTCTCCTAGATGTTAATAGGGCTCTCTCATTCCCTTCATTGAACTGCCATTGAAATTTTAGCTCCTTAGACTGTTGCTCCCAACCCTCCTGAAATAGCCTTGCCTACCTCCCCCTTGTACCTTCCATCCCTGTGTCCTGCTTTACTTCTTGTCATCACTGGTCACTACCTGTCTCCATGTATGTATGTGTGTATATAACAGGGTTTTCTTTTAGTGTATGTATGTATGTATGTATATGTGTGTATATAACAGGGGTTTTTTTTTTTTAGTGTTTTACTTCCTTTACTAGAACATTACCATCAATCATGAGGTCAGGGAATGCCCCTTGTTTAACTCTTTATCCTCAGATTCTATAAAATGCCTCAAAAATATGAAGTTTTTAATAAATAAATCTATTTGGTAATAATTATATTTGATATTTATTTTGATCTGTGTATGTATTCATTTATCAATAGTATTTATTGATTTGTTTGCACGAGTAGTGTTTTTTGAGTCAAAATTAATTCTTTCCTTAAACTGTAGCCAGCCCTGTCACCTTATCAAAACTGCCACAAAATCCAGTGAAATCAAAATTAAACAAAACTACATTATATATTTTCATTCAAAGGCATCATTTCTTGATAAGATCTGAAGAGCCAAAACAAAAGCAAAAGTAATCAATCAAAGCTATTTCCTGCAGAGACAGCAACCAAAGTAGCTTTCTTCTTTGGGGTTCTTTTGTTAAGTACTTTATCTTGAAATGTCTAACATTATGCAATTACTATCTCAAGTATTTTAGCAAGCTATCTTTTATTGTGAATCTACAGATCTACAGTAAAATGTTATCTCCCTTACAAGTGGTCCTTGTCAATAGGGTCGTCTGATCTTAATACTGAGATGCACAGCAATGTAAAACTAAAGACTTAGGTACATCCTTTCTTGCAGAAGTTTCCGTCTTATACTCCCTGGTGGAATCCCAGACAACAAAAACAATAACAAAGCAACAGGAGGTGCTGTACCAAAGAAAAAGAATAAATTTGAAATAGATAAAACTTCTAGCTAAGCCATTTACAACATTTTTTTTTCCATTACAGAATAATCCAGGTGGGGAAACATGGCTAGGAAAATAAATAACTTACATGTGACAAATGCAGACACAGGTGACTCATCTTTTTCATAAACGAGTAAAATACATTGTAAGTCAAGGCTTAGCATGTGTGTGCATGTCAATAAAAACATCAAGTGTAGTTACTTTGCTCCTTTGTTCTGAGTAGCTCAGAGCTTTTTGCCAAGAAGAGGAGGGTGGGGAGTTTTTTATGATCCATTTAAAAATACGTAAAACTGGAAGTAAAAAACAGACGACATGATTTGGCACAAACAAGGGAAGAGGAGCAATTAAACTATTATTTTGCAAGTAAAATTAATTATTGCCAAAAGTCTACAGGGATATTTCAGAAACACTATTCTTCACCTCAGTTCTCCACTGAATTTTCCAGCATGGGGAACACCTATGTCAATCCACATCCTGAATTCTAAGTTGGGTCCTAAAGCAATTGCAAACTACAATATAAAGAAAGACATTTAGCTATAGAGAACACCCATATGTATAATTTTTGAGACTATAAAGCCAAACAAAATAAAGCTAACAAATATACAAACAAATTATAAGAATCCTCTAAATAGTTCAAATGCAGAAACCACTTATTTACATCAGTGATCTAACCCGCCACTGGAGCACGTTATGCCCATCCGTTAGATATAATGAGATCAAGGAAACGTGCAGAAGGAAGAAGGAAGAAACTGGGGAAAAGCTCAAAGGAATTTACCATTGAGAGCTTTTCAGATATTTCTTGTGTTCTAGCAACTATATCTGGGGTATGTTACCTTTATTTATTTCACAATGAACTAGAAAGCAGTTTGGGGATGTCATTAAAGTTCATCAGAATTCCCTTTCTGTTTCAGAGAGCATGTTAATATTTCCCTTAAAAAAATCAAAAGAAAGCTGTCCCACAATTTTAGGTGTGGCAAGCCACGATGTGTTATTCAGACTCTATACCATTAAGGAACTTAAACTTGGTTGGAAATGAAAGATTTACTTTAATCCATAAAACCATTCGAAAATGATTCAATTTGGTTTATATAAGTAATGTTGAATTGTGTATTTTTAAAGAGGGATTTTGGAAATAATGAATAGAGATTGCTGCTGTTTTCTTATAGATTCAACTCGACTACTCTTTAAAAATCAAAATTTCTATTTTCCCAACGTCTCCTTTTCAATTTAATTTGGTCTTATGATCCAGAAATTTGGAATTGTTCATTATTTATGCCTTTTATTAAAAATGTATCCCTCTGTTTGGGAGGCCGAGGTGGGTGGATCACGAGGTCAGGAGATCGAGACCATCCTGGCTAACACGGTGAAACCCCGTCTCTATTAAAAATACAAAAAATTAGCCGGGCATGGTGGCAGGTGCCTGTAGTCCCAGCTACTCGGGAGGCTGAGACAGGAGAATGGCGTGAACCTGGGAGGCAGAGCTTGCAGTGAGCCGAGACCACACCACTGCACTCCAGCCTGGGTGACAGAGCGAGAGTCTGTCTCAAAAAAAAAAAAAAAAAAAGTATCCCTCTGTCTCTTAGGTCTGTCTTAAAAAGTACCCTTTCCCTAAAGTCTGTCTAAATTTCCCAACTGAATACGATCACGTTACACTTTTGTACTGCCTGTAGATACTGGTAGATGTGAAACTCATTTTTCTGGCTCTGTCTGTATATAATAGAGGAGGCCAAACTCGAGAGCAGTTTAAGTAGCACATCCCAACAATACAATAGTACATGTAGTAGGCTGAGTGATTAATAACAAGTAAGTGCCAAGTTCCTTAAATAGTAATGAGCTTTTATATTTCTTTAAAAGTTGCTTTGAATTGAAGCATTTGGAGGCAGAATGTTAAAATGTTTTTTTGAGATTTATACTTTCTACCACGATAAAGAAACAAGATGAGTTTTATCCTCTCGCCTTAAATAAATACAAGCTCAATGAATACATAAATAAAAAACTTTTTCAAATATTAAGCAGTAGATTATACAGGATGGTTATCCTTGAGAAAAAGAAACAACAACAAAAACAACAACAAGTGAGACCTGTGCTTTCCTGGGTACTTTCTTGGCACAGGTTACAGACTGCAGTGCAAGGAGGGAAGAGAGAAACATAGGTAAGTAACTTTGTTGAGTTGAAGAGAAAGAGATGAAAATCTGGGGAGGCCAAGGTGGCCAGAATTCATGTGATAAAATACTGGAGAGCTGGATGCTGCACACAGAGAGTTCTGAAGATTCCTCTTAGGGGTTCTCTGAAGTGTTTGCTGAGTACTGAACAGAACATGAATAAGAAGAGACTACCCAAAGATGAGGAAAGAAGTACCAGAAATCAGTAGGCTGAAAAATTTCTGGAACACACAGAGAGACTGGGAATATTCAGTGTTTCCACCACCCAGAATGAAGAGACAACTAAATACAAGGGACATCAGGTAGTGTTCCCCATAGGATTTTGGCTTGGTATTAAAACTAAATGAGACCCAGACTAAAAGCTGCACTGGAGCATGTTAACAATCTTAGAAAAATCTTGGAAAATTCAACTTATTCCAAGTAATTTAACTTTATGCAAGAACAAACTTCAACACTATATAAAGAAACACAACAGAATCAAGCATTAAAAAATGTAAAATTCATAATATCTGGCATCCAATCAGAAGTTAACTGACATTCAAAAACACAGAAACTTATGATTCCATAAACAGGATAACAATCAATAAATAGAAACAGAACTGGAAATGACAGCTGCTGAAATAAGAAGACAAGGACAATAATATAGCAATTATAAATGCATTATGGATTCAAAAAGTTACAGAAAGACATGATCATCATAAGTAGATAGAAGTTTTTAAAAACTCACATGAAACATTAAAAATACAGTTTCTGAAATGAAAAATACACCATATATGCCTACATTGCAGGAAAAAAAAATCAATGAACTTGAAAATACCACAAAAAACTATAAAAAATAAAGAACAGACAGAAAAAAGTATTGAAAAAACACACAAAGTGACTTGTAAAATAATAGTCTAATATTCACATCATTGATATCCCAGGAGGAAGGAATGGGGTAGGAAGGGAACAAAAAAACATTTTTAAATTAAATTATCCAAATTTATAAAAATGGTAAGCCAATATATTAAAGAAGCTGAAGGAGCTCCAAAAAAGAACATAAAGAAAACCACACCATGAGACATCACAATTTCTGAAAGCCAATGAAAAAGAGAAAAAGACCTGTTACATAGAGAAACAAAGATTAGAATAACACACTTCTTATCAGATAGCATGTGAGTAATAAAACAATTAAAACACGGAATGACATCTTTATTGTACTCGTAGTGGAAAAACAATAAAAACAAAACAATTATTTACCCAGAAGTCTGTACCCAGAGAAAATATTCTTCAAAAATAGAAGTGAAATAAAGTTATTGACACACACAGCAGTTAAGAAAATTTATCAGTATCAGCCCTATACTAAAATAAATGTTAAATAAAGTTCTAACAAGAGAAATAGAATGATTGAGATGGAAACTTGTATCTATAAAAACGAGTAAAGAATGCAGAAAATGGTAACTATTTGGATAAATATATATTTCTTAATGTTTACTGTGTTTAAAAGATAAGTGACTACTTAAAACAAAAACAAAGAATGTATTAAGATATACAATATGTGTAGATTTAAGTTGCAGGGTAATAGCACAAAGGACAAGAACTAACAGAAAAAGAAGTGTATTGTTTAACATTCTTGCACACTATGTGAAGTGGTATAATATCAGTTGAAGGTAGATTGTGATACATTAAAGATGCATGTTGAAACCCTAGAGCAAGAATACATATATTAAGAGATATTGTTATTTACCCAATAATAGAAACAAAATATTCCATTATTTGAAAACAAGGCAGTGAAAAATGAAGCAAGAAACAAAGAACAGATAGAACAAATTTTTTAAATGTCAAATGTTACATTAAAACCCAATTGCATTGATTATTAAATATACATGTTCTAAACATTTCTTTTAAAAGGCAGAGATTTTTGGAGTGGATAAAAATGTACATCTCAACTTTATGAAAGCTACTTAAACAATTAAAAGCAACTCACTTCATGTATAAAAACACAGACTGATTTAAAATGAGAGTATGGAAAAAAATATATATCATACAAACACTAGCCAATAGAAATGGAAGTAGCTATATTAATATTCAACAAAATATTTTTACTTCATTCCAATAAGAGGACTTAGAAAAAGCTTTTAGAATGAAATTCTTTCGCTGGTTGGAAAATATTTTTTCATCCTTTTTAGGTAAATTTGCCTGAACTTATTCCTCTCTGTGGAAAACTTCCATTTGCGATTCCACAGATTTGGATTTATTGTCTCAACAGCCTACATCACTCCCTAGCTATAATTTAGGCATTCAACCCTAATTGGGGTAATTTTCACTAAGCAAATTTAGAGCACCACTATTGATTGCTCTATACCACTGGTCTGAAATTGGAACTTGCTACTAGGAAGTGATGAAGTTATTGAGGGAAATCTGGCCCTAGTTTCTATCATCATAACACTTAGTCACATGAATATACATATACATACATTACTATCCATGTAACAATAGACTGTCACTTCAAGGTCATTATCTTGAGATCATTATGTGGAGGTATAAACAGTTTTTAAAAGTTATGTTTAAGAGATTGTGAGGCTTTTCAAACAAAACCCTCCTGCCTCATCTCACCCTCCCACAAAAAAAAAGGGTAAAATTCAGTCTTTTTTAACTTTCAAAGAGCAGCAACAACAAAACAAAAGTGAAAAAAAGAAGAAATTAAAAGATCCATCTTACAGAGAGACAGATGCAGAAATGAGGTTATTATCTCAAGTACCGGGTGGTTTTTAGCCAACAACAGAAGCATCAGTATGGGACCTTGCAGAACAGGCACACGTCATCACCATTGAGTAAAGTAATTACAGATTTGGCACCAGCGAAGCCTTTTTATTTGCCGAAATGTGGTGGTTTAAGTAGCAAATGATTACCACCGCTTTGAGCAGGTCTGATCATCCATCAGTTATTAATTCCCTTGGCATGCCATTGCATACCATGGCTGTTCCTGGGCAAATGAGCCAGCAAGACTCCAGTTAAATTAAATTCACTTCTGCAGTCTGGGCATTCCTCAGTATAGCAATTTAACTGTGAGATACAATGACTTATATGGTCTTTTTTGGTGACTGTCATACTCATCTATGTTTCTGGGAGAATGCTTCTGATTATCTTTAATAATTTGAAAGGGGTAAAATTTGTTTCAGAATTCATGCTATAGATATAAAGAAAATAATTATTCATGCTATTATAATTTCTTCTCCATTAGTATCCACCCTGTTATATTTTCAGTGCTTGTGTACATAGAGTTTCTTGTATATTTCAAAACTTCTTCATTTTAAATGTATTATATTAGTTACATTCATCAGATATATGGTTACTATGGGTTTGTCTTAGATGATGTTCTTTTGGTAACGCATTGGCTAAAATCAAACTGATACAGCATTTATCATTACCTAAATTATATTTTATACTCATTTGTTCATTTGAGCTTTTTTGTTTGTTTGCTTCTCTGTTTCTTTGTCTTCCACACTAGGGTATGAGCTCCAGGTGGCAAGAGGACTTATCTGTTCATTCATCAGTGTATTAGCAGCCCTGAGAATAGAGCCTGGATTGTAGTAAGTCTCCATAAATATCCATCAAATGAATGGATGAATGAAGATTTTCAAATCCAAGTAAAGCAACTGATATACTCGTTCCCCTTTTATGATGAAAATAAATAAATATGCCAATAAAATGTATATTTTTGGCTAATCCAGGCAGCTAGTATGAAATCCTTGAAAGTTTATACTCAAAGAAATCTACATTGCTGAATGCTTTGCATAAGCAAACATTTTTACAAATTTATTTCATTATATATGTTATAGAAAGACCTCATCTTATTACTATAGCAATAAATTGAAATGCAAAAAATTACCTTTTTCATGTTTATGCTAATCTATAATCCAAACATTGCTTAATAAAATGTTACTCCATGTCAAAGAAACTGATAAATTTTTTTCCTCATTTTCTTATGTGGAAACACCAAAACAGATCATTCTCAATAAGTTGCAGAAATGAACAAAAATGTAATTCCTATGTTACCTTAGAGTATGACATTGTGGCCAAGGTATGTATAATGTCATTAGGCATAATATGTACACATTCTTAATCCTAGCTCTCTAAAGAGTGTCATGTTAAGCAGCCAAGAAACAGTGCATGCACACTTCTTCAGCATGAGCTTGTTTGTACAGATGCAAATAGCGTTAGAGTGCAAAAATCTAATTTGCCAACTGGCTGTTATAGCTATGACATAATTGGTTTCCTAACTAAGCTAAACAAATGTTTCCACTCAAGAGCTTTCTCTAAGATTTCACATAAAGGCACGAACAAGGGCTTACCATTTTGAGGACAAAAATGCAAGGGAAGTTGATTCCTTGTTCATTTCTGCAGAGTACTAATTCAGGGGCCTTGGTTTGAGTGGATGCAAAAATACTGTACTGCTTTCATTTCACTTTTTTTTTTTTTTTTCCAGTTTCTGCTCTCAACTTCTCTTCCAATTCTTATAAAGGATCAGTTTAGAGAGGTTCATGACAAGGCTGAATCATATGAAAGGGGATGTAAGAAGAGAAACTCAGTGATTTTTAGTGCTTTTCTGCCAGAAAACACTCTAGCTGCACATAGAATTTTCTCCATAAAAAGTATAACACATAAGAAAAGTTGTAATACAAAAAACTACAAAGGACTAGTAGAAGTTTTAATTTTCTATATTTCTAAAATTTATTGCACTTTCATGTTCAAGCTTCCTAAGACTAAATGATTTTTCAAATTTTGATTAATAGCTATGTAAAAGAGAACATAACTATACATATTCTAAATAATTTAAATTCGTACCAATGTTTGTTATAAACATTAAATACATATTAAAGATTTTAGCCTAGCACTAATTAATGCACAATTGAATGTATTTATGTTAATATAAATATTATTATTTAATTAAGATACAAAAATGGCTGTATTTTGGTTTCTCCTTTTCAGATCAACAGTGAATGCTAATGAGTATGGCCACATATCCTAGGAAAAGTGATAAGATATATTCTAGGATCAAGAAAATTTCACTGTTCAGAATGAATAATCCCTTTGTTCTCTTTCCCACTCATTCCATTTATGGATGAGCACACCTTGAGCCCAGTTCTGATTCTGATATGTCTATAATAATATTCTCCAACACAGACCTTATATTGGAGGGTATGGAGAATATTTAAATAATGGCTTCTTTTGGTGTTCTGAGGAGGACAGAAGGAAGGGAAGTGGGGGAAGAGGGAGGGCAGAAGAAGAGATGAGGGAATAATAGTATGGTGGTCATAGAGCTGTGCGGCCTGAATCCCCTTCAAGGGAGAACTTGCTTCCCCAGCTGTGGAGTCTTCCAGGTTTGTCTTCACTACAGACAGCAGATTGGTCTAAGGGCCTACATTTTCCAGGGCAGTCCATATCCAACCATTAAGCCAGGCAGAGGTGTAGAGGCCCAGCTAGTGCAGTGTAGGTCAAATCCAATGAGCCATATATTTATATTTTCCAGAGCTCTCTAGGGAATTGATAAAGGCTTCTTTGGAGCTGGATACTGTTCAGTTTCTCCCTTTGTCTAGTCCTGTCTCCCCCACCGTCTCCTACAGGTGAGAATTCCTAACAAAAACATGGCATTCCAAACACCAGCTCAGGACCTACATCCAGAACCCAGTCTTAGGAATTCAGGGAGAGAAAAAGAAAACAGAGGAATGAAAGAAAGAGAAATGGGGAACAAACCCTCACATTTGTTGAACAGTAAACTATATGGCAGTCATTGAGTTAAGCATTTTACAGAAATATTTAATTTAAAAATTTAATCTTTATGGAAAAACATATGAGAACATTATAATTATTATTTTGTACATATAGAAACTGAGACTCAAAGAGCTTTAGCAACTGTTCTGAAGTTAGATAGCTAGGAAATTGAACATCTTAGATCTGAATCCAAGGGGTTTCAAACCCCATCCACTGCATCACTCTTTTTGAGCACCTACTCTTTGCAAAATGGCTAAGTTCCTTCAAATACATTATCTCCATTAAATTTCATATTATAAACATTTTAAGCTAATGAGACTGGCAGTATCTTGATACCAAATCCTGACATGAATATTACAAGAAAGGAAAATCATAAGCCAATTTTACTCACAAACATTATTTTGTACAGTCAACAATCCTTTAAATGTATTACCTATTTACTTTCTGGTACTTTTTGCTTCTTCTGCCATTTGTATGTGTCCATCTGAGATCATTCTCCTTTCACCTGAAAAACTCCTTTTCTTATTGCTTTCAGTGTGTCTTTACTGGTGACTAATCGTTTATGCTTCTTTAGTATTTATATTTCACCTCCATTTTTAAAATATATTTTCAATGTGTTTAGAACTCTCTGTTGGTAGACATGTTCTTCTATGATCTCAAAGATATTACTATATTGTCTTGTGGTTTCCATTTTGTGGGTTGAAAAGTTAGCCCTCAGTTTTTATTTTTGCTCCTTTGAAATCATTAGGTAATTAAAAAAAATTTCCTAGCAGAACTTATGTAGGAAAAATTTTATAGGCTATGAATGATGCTTCCCTTCTCCAGATGGGATTAATTTCTCTTGTAGCAAGCAGTGAATGTTGGAGCCTGTCACCTTGATCCAATAAGGGACTGGGATAAACTGGGCCTGGCTTTAGTTCTTTTCAAGGGTTGATCTCTTTCTGGGGTGCCTTTATCTTTAAGGTAAAGCCTCTCTTCAGGAGTCTCAGCTAAAAATGTGGACTGTTTAGTAAGGCTCTCCTCGGTAAATCCCTGAACGTAAATTCTTAGCTCCTAAGTCATTGCTTATGCATAGATTTTGAGATTCTCAAAACTGGGAATCACTAAACGCCTTGAGGAGGAAAGTGGGCAGAGACTTTCGGGCTCACCTAGTTACATTTTCCTTCCCTAGGGATCTTGACTTTTAAAGTCTCACCTGCCTTCTTTGCTTTCTGTTGCCTTCAAATTGCCAGCTATAAAGCTTAAAAGTTGTTCTCAGTGAGATATTTGGTCTAATACAAGTGGTTTCATTGTAGCCAGAAGATAGTCTCCATTTGCTTTTCTTCTTAGATCTCCCATTATAAAAAAGTATTTGCTTATATTGTATGCTATTTTTATTAAATACAACCATTTTGTGAAGTGAGACACTATTTTATGTTATTGACTATACCACTATCTTTTTCTTAATTTATTTCACATTTGGAGTGTTCCTCTGCATACCTACCAGGATGTAATGCTCAAAAATGTGGTCAACCACTCTACTTTTGTATCTCTTTCCAGCAATTTTCCTACTGTCCTCTCAAAAACACAAGATTTCTCTTCTCTTCTCTTTCCTTGCCCTGCCTTTCTGTTCTTTCCAGAAAGCTCTCTCTATTCCTAAGACTTTTTTTTTTTTTTCAAGGCAACTTATAACGAGGGTATTCTGAGGTGGAATAAGAGAAGGGCAATGATGATTGGCTTCCCAACTGCTTGCAGGTATAAATGTTTCAGACAAAAATGTAAATTTATTGTAAGTAAAGAGGACTAATACACACTTCTATGGAGGTCAAACTAAATTAGATTTTTTTCCCAAGTAAATCTACACAAGATACACCTGTGGATGTTGTAAGTTATTGTAGTTAGCAATTTCTGGCCATCCCAACAACCATATTAAAAAAAACACCTCAACATCACTGATCATTAGAGAAACGCAAATCAAAACCACAATGAAATACCATCTTCCACCAGTGAGATAACTGTTATTAAAAAGTCAAAATATAACAGATGTTGGCACGGTTGTGGAGAAAAAGGAATGCTTATACATTGTTGGTTGGAGTATAAATTAGCTCTACCATTGTGGAAGACAGTGCAGTGATTCCTCAAAGATCTAAAGACAGAAATACCATTTGACCCAGCAATCCCATTACTGGGTACATATCCAAAGGAATATAGATAGTTCTACTGTAAAGACACATGCATGCGTATGTTCACTGCAGCACTATTCACAATAGCAAAGACATGGAAACAACCTAAATGCCCATCATTGAGAGACTAGATAAAGAAAATGTGGTACATATACATCATGGAATACTATGCAGTCATAAAAAGAATGAGATCATGTTCTTTAGGGACATAGATGGAGCTGGAGGCCATTATCTGTAGCAAACCAACGCAGGAACAGAAAACCAAATAACACATGTTCTCACTTATAAGCAGGAGCTAAATGATGAGAACACACGGACACATAGAGGGGAACAACACACACTGGGGCCTATTGGAGGGTGGATGAGGAGAGGAGGGAAATGACCCAGAAAAATAACTAATCAGCACTAGGCTTAATACCTGGGTAATGAAATATTCTGTACAACAAACCCCCACGAAACAAGTTTACCTATGTAACAAACCTGCACATGTATCCCCGAACTTAAAATAAAAGTTAAATTTAAAAAAATTCTGTTGATCAGGTTGGTCAAAAAGAAACAATATTGAGTTAAAAGTCTTTGTTACAACAAATTGATCACATACATTTGAGACACAATAATATCTTACCTTTTTCCCCATAGATGAGAACAACTCTTGCTGATTTCTGACTTTTGTGCAAGCATATCTTCCCAGATGTTTACATGTTCAAAGTCCTATATCCTATGTTTCTTACCCTTAGAAAGTTTTTTCTTACTCCTACTTCTCTGAAAGTAATATAAATCACTAACTTATTTGAATAATAAACAAATAAAATGGTATATAATTTTTCATTCTCTTCCTAGAAACTTGAATCTGATTACTTTGAATGCAGAGACATAATCTAATATTATCAATACATACTGAGCAACCTCAGCTTTCTCGATCTGTTTGCATTTGTAATGTAATATTTCTTCAGAATTATTATTTTAAACAGTCAGACTTATCTGTATCACCATGCAGTGATGTGTGGCTCTATTTCTTAAAGATAATGAAATGTTGGATGGGTCTCTGCTAACATTCCTGAGCTCAGTAATGTATTTATCTCCTCTACTACCTCTTTAAGAGACTGTGGCATGAAACAAACTAGCTTCTGCACTATTACATTTCCATGACTAATAGAAATTAAATAAAAATTAATATTTGAAAAATATCACCTGTCCACCAATTATAAACATTTTAAGGCAACCATTTTCTACAAATTAAAAACCAAAAAAGAATAATTAACAGAAATAAGATGAAGCCATATATGTCTAGTCTGCATATAGCAAAAAGAGAGAGTCCATTAGCTCCACTTCTGTCATTATGATTGACATTTACATCTGAATCAGGCCTAAGAGTCATTAAGTATAAATGTTCTGAATTTACATATGAGGAAACACTGAGACAAAGTGGTTAGAGAATGTTACACAGCTAAGTACATTCGAAAATAGAGTGCTTCAAAAGAAAGTGGTGGGCCTGTTGAAAGATATTGTGAAAATTCTAGGGCTAATGAGAGCTCAGTTGGATTTAGCAGAATCGGATAGATTTCTGTTTTCTTAAAGATATAGATGGTCGTATGGCAGGATGCACAGGGCTTCCCTTCAGATAACATACCCCTTTCCCGTGAGGCATCTCATGAAATGGTCTTTAGCCCCTAAACAGACAGTCAAGACACCTGCTTGTGGTTTGTAGTAGTCTCCACTGAATGGACTTTTGAATCATTTCTATTTAATTTTGATTATTTTGTCTTCTTCGGTTATACCCTTTTATTCAATTTGATTTTAACAAATGTCCTTAACCTTTTTTAGTAAAGCCTACTAAATAATTGTGCAGACATAGATTTTAAATAATTATCTTTTAAAATCTAACTTTCAAAGGTGGAAAGGAAAATGACAAAAGTCACAGCTATAAATATTATTCATTTATTTTGCAAGGGATATTGAAAGCTTTTCGTCTCTGCCAGTTACAATGTCCCTTTTAGCCCTGCTCACACAGATGGCAACCATAGAATGGAGGCTTTAGTGATGAACCAAAAATCTCTTTCTGTTGTTCGAGTTCCCAGCTCATACAGGATAATAATGAGGCTGCCCTCATGTAATGCTGTGTATTCTTTTTTAAGTGGTTAGACTTCTTCTGTTTCTGAAACCTCAATTTCTTTAGAAAGAAATTTAAGGTGAAAAATTCCTGGATCTAGCCCAAAAAGTTCCTGATGTAGGCCAGACCTTGCTAACAAATAAAGGGAGGAGGGCAGAGGCACCAACAAGGGAAGGGCTCTGGATGTGATCATACGGATTAGATTTAGTTGAGTCAAATATTCTGAATTTTCCATTAATATTTTTTTTAGAACAAGGTCCAGGAGATTAAAAAAAATCTCTATAAATCAGTCTGTCTCTAGTGCGAATTTTAGGCCATTCTCCATCAAGACAAGCCCTCAGAAGGAGTCTTCCTATACTCTCTTTCCCAACCCTGAGAGCTCAGGAGAATTAGTATATATACAATATATAATAAGACAGGGGCAGCTGTATTTTTGTTGACTTCCCTATAAATACAAAAGGAGGAAATACTAATTTAAATTAGCAAAGTTTTGACAGAAGCCCTAGATTTCCTCAGTAAAAGAGCTCAATGATAGTAGTAACTTTTTTAAAATATAATTTTAACTTCTATTTTAGATTTAGAGAGTACATATGCAGGTTGTTACCTGCGTATATTGTGTGATGCTGAGGTTTAGGGTACAATTGATTCTGTCACCCAGGAAGTAAGCATAGGACCCAATCGTTAGTTTTTCAGCCCTTGGTCCACTTCCTCCCTCCCTCTTAGTAGTGTCCAGTGTCGTTGCGGTGTTCAAGTGATAGCTTCTGAAGACTCATTTTGGTCATGTGTGGTTACCATCCACAGCTGGCTGACTCCCAATAGAGCCACCTGCACCTCAGGTCAACACATGACTGAGATGAACCCACAATAATGAGATCCAAGCTCCCAGCCAGTGCCTGTCCACCAAACCACATTGCCACCACTCAATCTGAAGCTTGTTCCACTGAGTTACACTGCTTGATAAGAAAGCCTTTTCTGTTATTACTGTAATCATCTTTCTATCTTCATAGAAGAATCAAGAGACCTAATTCATATCCCCGATCTTGACACTAATGACTTTTAATGCTTCTTATTTGTAATATGTGGGTCTTAAAGTAGACAATGCAAAAAGAAAAAGGAAAACAAAAACAAGCAAAAGTAAATGATTAAACATTTACTTCTAGCTCTAAGCTTCTGTTATTGATGATACATTCACATCACCTTTATCATTAAGTAAAAACATGTTAGGTATGTGTCCTGAGCAAGAAAATGCCTGAGGCGCAAAGAATCATACCATATGGCTCCATGACCTTGGGAGGCTCACAATCAACTACAGAAAACAAAACAAGTCATAAGGAAACTATAGCATACTAGCATATGTATTTTTGAGCACTGGACAAAAAAGCTTCTTGTTAGATGAAGTATAAATGACCACTAATTTTTCTGAAATAAAACTATGAAAACTTTTGATTAATCCAACCACAGAGATTAAAATGTGATGGGCCTTGTAAGCCTTCTTCCATTTTCTCTTGATGCTTTCTAGAACAACAAGATGACTGGGTTCCAGAATGTGCGTTTGCTTCAGGCAGCATCATGCATCAGACATTTTATGGTCTACCTATTTCCTGATAAAAAGAGAAGTTCCAAACCCATTTTCATCAACATTTGCAGATGCTCTCTTCCTCCAAATGTCTTTTTAAGTATCTAGACAGAGCAGTCTGGCTCTAGTGATCTCCTCTTCTGGCTATAAGTATAGTTACATTTTCCAATAGATGACATCTTCCAAGGACCTTATATTATTTCATATCTAGATACACATGGCCTAGAAATTAATATGATCACCAATGAGAAATGTGACAAAGTCTTCCCTCTTGTTCACAAAGATCAGGGATGGGGAGCGGGAAAACTTGGATGAAGTTCCTGGGAGAGTTTCAGTATAGGAGCACCATTGACAACTGGAGGAAATATCTTTGTCCCAATCATTATGCCGCCAGGAGTGCTTGGAACTCAGCTGCACACAGTGGGAGATGGGAGCTCTCTGAAGAGGCAGATGGAGCTACGTGAGGAAGTGAGGAAGCAGAAGCTCCAATCCTACTTGGAACCATCCCCTTTCCTCCTTTGTCACTCAGCCCAAGAGATTCTGAGCTTGTGTATTCTTTCCTACAACTGGAAGCAGAGAGTTTATTGTCAAGACAGGCACTGCAAGCCTTCCTCTGGATGCCCCTCCAATCTTTTCTCTCAAGTCCCAGAGGAGCAGAATCACAGGGAAGTGTCAATGAGGTTTTCAAGGTCAGTGTCAGGCCAATTAGTTGATGAAGCTTCAACTTCATTGAAGGAAAAATCCATTTCCTCTTTCTCTTGTGTATTTTCTGCTGGTTAAAAATAATGCACACTGTTGCCAAGAATAAAAGGGAATTATATTTCCCACCATTTCTAATCTTCTTGAGTAGAACCAATTTATTTTGTGTTGAATGAGGGTGCTCATATGCCAAAAGGTAGCCCTGGGACTGAATTGAGATATGAAGGGAAATTGAAGCACAATAAAACCCCATGTATGATGGTTTGCACCAGATCCATAATTACCACAGAACATGTTCTTATGTAGACAGGTGCAGGTAATTAAGCAACACATTGACAATTTTTCAGTCCCTTAGCCATTTCCAAGGGAGCTGGGATAATGCCATGCTCAACAGACAAACCTTTCTAGATGGGATCAGGAATGACAAAGAACTTCTATACCACTGTCCAGTGTCATATGAAACAATTAAAATTTAACTTTGTTCCTTTAATTGAGTATAAAATTTATCTCTTGTACCTGATCTGGCTAATTACCTTCTGGAACATCGTTGGCTATAACACATTGTATATGAAATTAACGTTAGGGTGATACAACCAAAGTCTTCAAATTTCAAAACTTCTTGGAACACGAACTTTGTTAAATAAGTATAATCCACTAATACATTGACACAATTGGATGTGAAAAATAATATTAAAAATAATAATGAGGCTGGGCATGGTGGCTCACGCCTGTAATCCCAGCACTTTGGAGGGTCGAGGCAGGCGGATCACAAAGTCAAGAGATTGAGACCAGCCTGGCCTACATGGCGAAATCCCATCTTTACTAAAAACACAAAAATTAGCTGGGCATGGTGGCACACACCTGTAGACCCAGCTACGCAGGAGGCTGAGGCAGGAGAATCGTTTGAACCTGGGAGGCAGAGGTTTCAGTGAGTCGACATTGTGCCACTGCACTCCAACCTGGTGACAGAGCGAGACTCTGTCTCAAAAAAAAATAATAATAAAATAATAATAATAATAATAATAATAATGCCCATTTATTGTTTGGCCTTATGCAACCATCATTTAGCTTAAGTACCTAGCAATTCTTGAGGTAGGGATTATCCCTATTTTATAGAGGAGGAAGCCTAGAGAGATTAGGCAACTTTCTTAAGGCTCCAAAGCTAGAAGTAATGGTATTTGGGTTTAAGTATCCTTCAATGCATATCTTGATGCTTATGGATCGCTAAATTGCACATCAGTTGGGTAGTGTGTATCTTTGGTAACAGCTGGGAAGCCATAGTGAATCAATAGTTGAATCTCAATTTATGATGGATTTTTCAGTTTTTCATTAATAATATTAGCCTGAAATTGGATTTATAAACTGAGGTTGCTATAAGAATATTGAAGATCAAGGTCATAATAACATTCTATTCAAGAATAAAAATGTTTTCTTCAGAACTTGGGTCTTTTTGCAGACCTGCAATTGTAGGAATTGCATGATGGCTATTTGTTATGGGTTCAATCGTCCTATGTCACCCTCCTGCCCACAATGCATATGCTGAAGCCCTAACCAATCTCCTCCCACCCAGGACCTCAGAATATGACTTATTTGGCATTAGGACCTTTAAAGAGATGTTCAAGTTAAAATGAGCCCATTAGAGTGGGTGCTATTTATTTTTTGAGATGGAGTCTCACTCTGTCGCCCAAGCTGGAGTGCAGTGGCATGATCTTGGCTCACTGCACCTTGGCCTCCCGGGTTTAAGCAATTCTCCTGGCTCAGCCTCCGGAGTAGCTGAGACTACCGGTGTGCACTGCTACGCACGGCTAATTTTTTGTATTTTTAGTAGAGACGGGGTTTCACCATGTTGGCCAGGATGGTCTTGATCTCCTGACCTCGTGATCCACTCGCCTCAGCCTCCCAAAGTGCTGGGATTACAGGCGTGAGTCACCGTGCCCAGCTAGTGGGTACTATTTCAATGTAACTGATGTGCTTATAAGAGGAGAGACATTAGAATACATGGAAAGACACCAGAACACACATGCACTGAGGTAAAACCATGTGAGGACACTGGGAGAAGGCAGCCATCCGCAAGCCCAGGAGAGAGGCCTGAGAAGGAACCAACCCTGTGGACACCTTCTTCTGGGACTTCCAGCTTCCAGAGGTGTGAGAAAATACTTTTCAGTTGTTTAAGCCAATCAGTGAATGGTATCTTGTTATGGCAGTCCTAACAAACTAGTACAATATTTTATGCCCATATTTATGAAATTCAAAAACAAACTCTGACTGACAAGCAGGCAAGGATATAGTAAAATTAAGAGATAATAAATGAAACAAAGTTTGCTTTTAAAAAAACTTAAATGTAAAAATGACCCTAATTAATAAACTTCAGATACTTATGTCCCACTTACAAACATGAGAACCAATTCAGCTTTTGCCACTTCCAATACAGATGAAACCATCCAGGGCAATGAACCACTATTTTGGATATATATGGTGATTAGGCCTCTTTTCATTATTGTATCTTGCCTGGGTCTCTAAAACATGTAATCTAAAAGAATGGAGCACAAGTCAGGGAATTAATTGGAAAACTATGGCTGTATTTTGCTTCTGTCAGTATTTTTTTATTTTTATTTTTTATTTTTGACAGGATCTGGCTCTGTCGCCCAGACTGGAATGCAGTGGTGTGATCTCAGCTCACTGCAGCCTCTGCCTCCTGGGCTCAAGTGATCCTCCCACCTCAGCCTCTCAAGTAGCTGGGACTACAGGCACATGCCACCACATCTGGCTAATTTTTGTATTTTTAGTAGAGATATGGTTTCACCCTGTTGCCCAGACTGGTCTCAAACTTTTGAGCTCTAGGAATCTGCCTGCCTCAGCCTCCCAAAGAGCTGGGATTTCGGGTGTGAGCCACCACACCCAGCCAGTATCTCCTTAAAGGTCATTTGAGAAATTCAACTAAACTCTCTGGGCCTCAGTTTCCCCACCTCCAAATAAGAAGGTTGAACTAGATCACCCCTGGCATTCTTTCATATATCAGTGTTTTATATCTGTGCCTGAATGAAGCAGAAACGGTGAAAATAGGATTTTTAAAGACAGAACCTATGGACATTTTGCCTGGAAAATAAAATACAAATAATGAATGCAGAAACTTATTCTAAAGACCAGGAAAAGAAAATTGCTCTGATGAGGATATTAACTAATTATTCTCTCATTTAATAATAATAAAGAGTGAAAGTGGATTTCAATGAGCAAGAAAAACAAATCATTTGTAGAGAAAAAATAGACCTAGTTTTGAGGGTGTCTACTGGAATAGGCTACAAGGCAGCACTAAATGATTTTCTTCCTGAGAGACTTTTTTAAAGTAATGGTTAACCACTTCATTGTTTGCTTGATAAACATACTAAGTATTTATCATGTATTAGGCAATATGTTGGGTGCTAGGTATAGATTTGTGAGCAAAAATACAAAAAGGCCCCTGCCATCATATTTATGTAGAAAATAGTAATCAAATTAACACAAACACAGTAGCAAAATCACTTGAAGAAAATGTATACGGGGCTATGAGAACTTACAACAGGAAACAGGGTAGGAAGTCAGGGAAGGTTTCCCAGAGGAGGTGTCCTTTGAGCTATTTGAGTTAGGATCTGTAAGAAGCACAAAGCCCCCATTAGTGTCCTATACCAGACCTAAGCTCCCGTTCATTCTTACCAATAGAATCCTGCTTTTTTTTTTTCTCAGTATCAATGTGCTCAAAGTTAGATAACTAATTTATAGCCCTTGTTGCAACTAGAAAGATCTATATGACACGATTTTTGTACAGGAGCAGTAATCAGAACATTGCAAGTGATTTCTCAGAAAAGGTTATTTTCCTAATATAAATGCTGTACCTTTCTCTTTGTCATTTTTCCTTCCTGCCTGGAATAGAAATGTAATATTTGGAGGTGCAACAGCTATCTTGTGGCTATGAAGAACAAAGCCAACTGACATTGTAGCAGATTAGGATCAAAGCATTTCTTGACTTATCTTCTACTGATAGGAATTTAACAATTTTTCCGAGCAACAAGACCAGATGGAATTAGAAATTGAAGTTTTGATTCCGACTATTAATAGTAGGTCAAATCTACAGAGGCTCTTAACAGCCATCCAGTGGCGCAGCCATCCAGGCTCTCTGTCACTCATACCGGTGTGTATTTTGAGTCTGACCACTCTCTCTTGTAACTGTACTCTTTCCCTCCCCATTCCCAGTGTGGTTTTCACTCATCAAGTGTCAGTCATGTTTCCTGTCAAACCTCTTGTCAGTTTTACTTGGTATTATAATTATGTAATTTAATTACATGTTACCTAAAACAATGAAACATGAGTGTCAAAATAAGTTTGGAGCAACTGAAAGCTGCTAAACTATGTCCCAGTGGGTTTAGGCAAAGCATTCTTTATATTAATAATCTAGGAGAAACTCATACAACCCAAGAAACATTTTGCACTCAAATTCCTGCATATGTCTTCATGCTCTTTCTTGCACCAATTAAAACAAAAACTAGACATTACAAATGAGGCAACATCAGTGTAGTTTTTGTTCAAAGGGCCTAAGGAAAATATAAGAAACTCCAATTAACCAATTGATACTCAGAGAAAGATCTTACCAAAAATTACCCAAAAAGGTGCATGTATATGCTTTAGCTCAAACCAAAAAGATTGCGTGTATTTATTTTTCAAGGTTTACTACCTTAAGTGACTTTTGTAATTAACCAAATTCTGGTCCTGATGGAGTGAAATACTGATAAGAGTTTCTGCTATATTGTTACTCTAATCAACATGTTACACTATGATTTTAAATCAATTTCAAAACTGCAAATTTTGACCCAATGATTAATCGAATCAGATCCTCTGGTTCAATATACTAGCTGATACGGGCACAAAATACGATTTAAGTATCACATGAGGTTTATGGTTTCATTTCCATTGTTCAATCTCTGGCCAACATTTTGTCCAAACATTGTCTAAATGTTTCAACATTAGTAACATTGATACATACTAAAGCAGGCATCAATCATGAACTGACTTTTCTGTGCACATTAAATTACATTGGCCTATATTCTGTCATTATGTAAGATGTCCTCTGGATACAAGCAAGGCACACTAGGAAATGCATAAATTCTTCTAGGTCAAAAAGGAATTATTTCATATCTAACGAAATAATTTATACAGTCATACAACACTAAGTTGTTCCCCTGCAACAAATGACACCCTAAAGTCATGAGAGAGTTAACTAGCTACTAGAATGCCAAACTGGCATACACCAGTTTTCTTATTTAATCTAAGCTTTCTACAGGAAAACAAAATGGCAAATTGCCAAAAAACAGAAAACAAAAAAAATCCCACTGCCTAATCATAGAGGTCCTTAATAGCTGAGTTTTGGTGATTTCTTACAGGGCTGCTGCCTCACAGCTGCAGAGTAATAGCATTATCTATGAATTCACAACAGCTGTAAGTGCTGCCATTTCCTGTGCCTGGGTAGAAATCCTTCCTATTACAGCTTATTGTGCCAATGTTGGGTCCACTGATTATCAGATAATTTAATTGCCTACAGCAGCTCTAGAATATTCTACACCCATCGGGTGAGCTCTCGTCTAACTCAATGGCCAACACAGATTTCTGCCATGTTCTGCTTACACAATCCTGGTGGAATATATTCATCTCCCATGAACCTACAGAAGATGCTGATGTTTTCTTTTGTGTTTTGTACTCCAGATGTGTCTGTGTTCCTCTTGGTTGTCTCTGTCCTCAAACAGCAGTAGCCAAATCCATAAATAATAAATGTAAAGTTCAAATAAGCCATGAACAGAGGCTGCTGTGAGCCAAGATCACACCACTGCATTCCAGCCTGGGTGGCAGAGCAGGATCCTCTCTCAAAAAAAAAAAAAAAAAAAGGTAGGCATTTCAATGCCTGCTTCAGCCAAACAAGCCATGAAAGTAGAAACTTAGAAATAGAAGTTACTATTATCTTATCTAGATCAAATTGTATCCTTATTTCATTTGAAGATATAAAAATGCCTTTCAGTGAGCTGGAGTAGCTATCAAATAATGTTTCTGTAGTTAGAGTTCAAAACTTGACTGGTTTCAACAGTTTTGCCCACAGAAAAACTGGCCTAGGGTTTATAATTATTTATAATCATGGATGTGATGTTCCTGTACCATTCTCAGTATGTAGAGGTCATGAAAGAAAGCCATGAAAGTAAATGGGGTCTCCCAAGGGAGAAGAGGGCGAAAATGTGACTTTAAGGAACACTAACAATAGAGTGTGGAAGGGGTAGTAGAAAACCTGGATGATGCAGAGGGATGGAGGATAAGAAAATAAGGCTTTCAAAGCTATGGGGGCAGGGTGCATGGCTCATGCCGGTAATCCCAGAACTCTGGGAGGCCAAGGTGGGCAGATCACCCGAGGTTGAGAGTTCAAGACCCAGCCCGACCAACATGGAGAAACCCCATATCTACTAAAAATACAAAATTAGCTGGCCATGGTGATGCATGCCTAATCCCAGCTGCTTGGGAGGCTTAGTCAGGAGACTCTTGAACCCAGGAGGCAGAGGTTGCAGTGAGCCGAGATCGCGCCATTATACTCCAGTCTGGGCAATAAAAGTGAAACTCCATCTCAAAAAAAAAAAAAAAAAAAAAGTTATGGGTACACAAAAGCATACAGAGCGGTGTAATGAACTTTGGAGACTCAGAAAGCAGAGGGTGGGAGGAGAATGAGGAATTAAACAACTACATATTGGGTAAAATGTACACTACTTGGATGACAGGTGTCCTAAAATCTCCGATTTCACCACTGTATAATTAATCCATGTAATCAAAAACCACTTGTACCCCAAAAGGTATTGAAAGAAAAAAATACAAAGAAAAATGTTTTCTAAAAGGAGAAAGTGGTTTGCTGTAGGAAATGCTTCTCAATCATCAAGTAAGACCTAGAGAATGAGCATTGTCCATGAGACCCAACCACAAGGAAGCCCCAGCAACCCTGGCCATCACAATCTCCTCAAGCAGTGTGGACCAAAGTCAAATTACAATGAAAAGACATGCAGGGTTTGTCCAGCGGAAAAAGTTTTAACATACTTAAATATTAGGAGTCAACAGAGGAAAGAGGTTAATAAACAGGAGGAAGAGGATCGTCAAAATTTGAAGTCCTTCCACTTAGCACCAAGTCTTAGTAACAAGTCTCTAAGATGGCTTCCACCTCCTCGTAGACACACAGCTATGTAGCTGCCTCTATTTTGCTGGGATTGATCTTTGTAACAAATAGAACGTGACCAAAGTCATTTCTGAGATGAGATTTTACAAAACACTGTGCTTCTGCCTTCGCTGTTTTTCTTGAACTCTCCCTGGGGGAAGCCAGGGGTCATGCCTGAGGAAGCTCAAAGCAGCCTTCTCAGAGGTCCACATGGAACTGAGGTCTCTCTCCCACAGCCAACAAGGAGCTAAATCAGCCAAAAACCACGTGAACGAACTTGGAAGTAGATCCTCCACCACTGAACCTTGCTTGACCACAGCCCTGACCATTACTTTAGCTCAACCTCATGAGAGGCTGTCAGAACCACCCAGCCAAGCCACTTCTGGATTCCTGCCCCTCAGAAATTCAACCTCATGAGAGGCTTAGCCAGAACAACCCAACCAAGCCACTTCTGGATTCCTGTCCCTCAGAAACTGAGATAATACGTGCTCAGTGTTTAACCTGCTAAATTTTGTGATTCGTAACAATAGATAGCTAATACAACGAGAAACAAAAGCCAAAGGAAAAGGGATCCAGGTCTCAGAGGAACGCATTAGCTTGAGACAGGAAGCAGAGTGTCACCCACTCCTGTAAGAGGACGTAAGAAAATATCCTTTTGTATAGATGTAAGTAGATAGGTGAGTCTCATTAACTTTATAATGCACACACTTTCTAACTTGATTGACTTTCGGTGTAAGGTATTCAGTGTGTCTTACCTGGTGTTCCTGGAACGACAACTGACAAAGCTATTTTCCCATGCCTGGTAGTTGACCAAAGCCAGAGGATAATCCAGAACATTGTTTAGGTATGCATGGCAGTAGGCGACTATAGTCCCAGTGTGTCCTGAATTAGTGGGGTCTTGGTCTCACTGACTTAAAGAATGAAGCCATAGACCCTCACAGGAAGTGTTACAGTTCTTAAAGGCGGCATGTCTGGAGTTTGTTCCTCCTGGGACAAGTTTTGAGTTTTTCTTCCTTCTGGCAGGTTCTTGGTCTCACTGGCTCAGGAATGAAGCTGCAAACCTTCTCAGTGAGTGTTATACCTCCTAAGGCACTACATGCGGAATTGCTTGCTCCTCCCAGTGTGTTCGTGGTGTCACTGACTTCAAAAGTGAAGCTGCAGACCTTCACGGTGAGTGTTACAGCTCATACAAGCAGCATGAACCCAAAACACAAGTACCAGAAAGATCTAGTGCAAAAAGAGAAAAAAACAAACTTTCCAGCAGCAGTAAGGAAACCCCCAGCTAATCTACCGCTGCTGGTCTGGGCAGCCTGCTTTTATTCCCTTATCTGGCCCCCAACCACATCCTGCTGATTGGTCTGATTTACAGAGAGCTGATTGGTCTGTTTTGACAGGGTGCTGATTGGTGCGTTTACAATCCCTGAGCTAGACACAAAAGTTCTCCATGTCCCCACTAGATTAGCTAGATACAGAGTGTCCATTGGTGCATTCACAAACTCTGAGGTAGACACAGGGTGCTGATTGGTGTGTTTACAAACCTTGCGCTAGATACAGAGTGCCGATTGGTGCATTCACAATCCCTTAGCTAGACATAAAGATTCCCCAAGTCCCCGCCAGACTCAGGAGCCCAACTGTCTTCACTCAGTGGATTTCGCACTGGGGCCGCAGGTGGAGCTGCTTTGCCCGTCCCAGCCCTGGGGCGATGGATGGAATCGGCTGCCCTGGAGCAGGGGGCTGTGCTCCTCGGGGAGACTCAGGCCGCGCAGGAGCCCACGGCGGCGGGGGATGGTGGGGAGACTCAGGCATGGGGGGCTGCAGGTTGGGAGTCCTGCCCTGCCGGGAGGCAGCTAAGGCCCCGCAAGAAATCGAGCGCAACACCGGTGGGCCGGCACTGCTTGGGGACCCAGCGCACCCTCCGCAGCTGCTGGCCCGGGTGCTAAAGCCCCTCACTGCCCGGGGCCGTCGGGGCCGGCCTGCGGCTCCGAGTGCGAGGCTCGCCAAGCCGACGCCCACGCCCACGCCCACCCGGAACTCTAGCTGGCCCGCAAGCGCCACGCAACGCCACTTCCCGCACGTGCTTTTCCACACCTCTCCGCAGGCTGAGGGAGCCGGCTCCTGCCTTGGCTATCCCAGGAAAGGGCTCCCACAGTGCAGCGGTGGGCTGAAGGGCTCCTCAAGCGCGCCAGAGTGGGCACCGAGGCCGAGGAGGCGCCAAGAGCGAGCGAGGGCAGCCAGCAGGCTGTCACCTTTCACCAGCTACTCGGAGGCTGAGGCAGGAGAATCGCTTGAACCTGGGAGGCAGAGGTTGCAGTAAAAGGAGATTGCATCACTGCACTCTAGCCTAGGCAACAGAGTGAGACCCTGTCTCCGAAAAAAAAAAAAAAAAACAAGGAGCCTGGATTGGGGGAGATTTAGGATTAGGAGGAGGATTAAGAGATTAAGTCAAGAAATTAGTAAAAAAAAAAAAGTAAGAGCTTGAAGCATAGGCAGTTGTAGCTAGAGAGTGGAATGTCTGAGATGTGAGTTTAGCAGTGGAACCACTGTGGTTAACAAGTGTAAGGACACTGTGGCAGTGTGTGGCTGCTAAAATTGGTCATGAGGAGACCACTAGAAACCAAGGAGTTAGGCTTTCAATGGGTCATCTATGTGGACACAGAATTGACATGGGAAGACAATTAAGACTTTAGGCAAGGCAATGGCCAGGGATATCCTTGTTGGCAGCAATGTGAAGGCGTGGCATTGCATGTTCAGATGACAGGAATGAGTGGCAGTTTGAATAATCAGGTGCAGAAGGAAGGCCGTGGCATTGGGAATTGAGGAAAGCACCCCTCGGGCAGCTTGCACTAAAGCAGGGCGGTTAGGGAAGAATGGGAGCATTCTCAAGGGAGGGCTTCAGGGGAAGTGGAATCATGGGAAAGGCTGTTTCTCTGACTAAGGAAGTTCTTTTTTTTTGCTTTGTTGTTGTTGTTGTTTTGAGACGGAGTTTCGCTCTTGTCCAGGCCGAAGTGCAGTGGCCCTATCTTGGCTCTCCGGAACCTCTGCCTCCCGGGTTCAAGCAGTTCTCCTGCCTCAACGTCCCGAGTAGCTGGGATTACAGGCATGCACCACCACGCCTGGCTAATTTTGTATTTTTAGTAGAGACAGGGTTTCTCCATGTTGGTCAGGCTGGTCTCCAACTCCTGACCTCAGGTGAGCTGCCCACCTCGGCCTCCTAAAGTTCTGGGATTACAGGTGTGAGCCACCACATCCAGCCTTCTCTTCTTAGTGTGTATCTAGCTCACTGGACTAAATGGAGGTTTCTAGCAGCTACAACATTCCCACACTGCCACCCAGGGGGATGAGTGGATCTGCACCTAGCACTCATGGGAACCATTTTCTCCACCCTTGACGGGGAGAACTGTGAGTTCACACAAGGAGCTGGAGGAAGCATTTGGTGAAGGTGTTGGAGGTAAATAGCTCTTTGCATGTTAATTCTGACTTGTTTTAGGAAAGATGGCCAACTCCATGTCTGGTGACTGGGAAATTTTCCTTCTGGGAGAATGAGATTCACTGCTAATGATTTGGGGCTTGGAACAGGCAGACACTGGCTCTAGATCCCTGGAGAGAATGCAAACCGGGAAGGAGTCGACACAGCTCAGAACCACTTATGATCTGTTAGATGCTATCATTTCTGAAAATACATCTAAATTCATTGGAAATGAAGACTATTCTAGATTTTAGATGGAGAAGTCTTACCTGAGTGATGGGCATTTGCCTTGTTGTTTGTATATAAATGACCAGGCTGAAATAATGCTGTGGACTAATAAAACTGCTCTCAGGGTGGAGAGGAGGGATGGGCCCAAAAGACTTACTAGTTTTATAACTAATTGTTGCTTCTATTAATGTGTTAAATTGCTAATAAAACAGTGATTTAAAATTTAACTTCATGGTGTCATTCTTAAGAATCAATTAGCAGTTAAATAATATTTTAGATGTTGCTTTGTTTGCTTCATGATTCTGTTTTACAGCAATCTTCCTTAAGATCCATAAAAGCTGGGTTCATTTCTAGTTCCTTGTCTCAGGGCTTGCCCAGCACCTTTCATATAATAGCCATTCCACTGTGTTTGTCGAGTGAATGAATAAACTCCAGAATAAGCTTCAGAGAGCTGTGGGAGCTTTTCAAATGTCCTGTTTCTTATTTATTTTATTTTATTTTATTTTTTTTGAGACAGGGTCTCACTCTGTCATCTGGGCTGTAGAGCAGTGGAGCAATAATATCTCACTGCAGCCTTGACCTCCTGGCCTCAAGTGATCCTCCTGATTCAGCGTCCTAAATAAGTAGGACTACAGGCATTCACCATCATGCCTGGCTAATTTTTAATTTTTTTTAAGAGATGGGGCCTTACTATGTTGCCCAACCTGGTCTCAAACTCCTGAGGTCAAGTGATCCTCCCACCTCGTACTGGGATTACAGGTGTGAGGCACTACACCCAGCCTGTCCCTTAAAACTTTCGCAAATAAAAATTTATATTAGAATGAATCTTTAATTAGTAAACAGAAAACTAGTAATATCTTTAGAAACTAATATGTGACAATAAAATTTAATATATTTATTATATTTACCATATCACTTCAATATTGTTTAGTATTATATTTTCAACCAAATTTTCTCTACTCATGATCATGACAACTTTAAAAAGAAGTGTACAGTCGGCTCAGTAAACAGTCTGGTTTTATTTACATCATACTAAGAGTGAGAATAAATCATAGTTTCTGAAAAGAAAATGCATTCTCATGTCATTTAATTTTTTTCAACTCTGTTGACGAACCCATTCATCTATAGTTCATTTCTTTCCATTATCGTTTTTACAATAGTTTAAAAAGTATTTAGCCAACATAATTCAAATGAAACTTTTTATCAACAACCACTTATTCATTAAATTAATGTATTGCAAAGAAATAATCAGCTAGTCTTGGTCTATTATGTGCTGCTATAACAGAATACCTCAGACCAGGTAATTTATAAGGAACAAAATGTATTGAGTCATGGTTCTGGAGGCTGGGAACTCTCAGACCATGTTAGGACCCATTTTTTCTGCTTTCAAGATCCTGCCTTGTATATGCATCCTCCAGATGGAAGGGAAATGCTGGATCCACACATAGCAGAAAGGCAGAAGGGCTAAGAACATGAGCCCTTTTATTAAGGCATGATCCCTCATGGCCTAATCTCTTAAAGTCCTCTCCTCTAACAACTGTTACAATGGCAATTAAATTTCAACCTGACTTTTGGAAGGCACAAACATTCAAACTAGAGTATAGCTGAGCAAAAACAAAAAAACAAACAACAAAGAATTATGGTAGTATTTTGATGATCTTCAAAGATCCAAAACTGGAAAAAATATTCAAAGGTGCAACAAAATGATTTACTTCACTTCTTCATCAATTGTTCAGTCTATTCACCATTCCCCAAATGCTGATTCCTTGGAGTGCACACAAGTAGCATTTCCACAATCCTAATCACCTACTTAACATTGTTGTTAGGTTACACACGTGTGCATGCATTGTATGTGTATAAATCACATGTGTGTAATCACTTTTCCTATAACATATAGAAGCTTTGTCCTATACGTAATCTTCTTTAATTATTGCACAATATAGAAAATTGTAGCTCTATAGCTAAGTAACTAGCTAGCAAATGCTGAAATTTGAACTTAGATTATTTCTAGACTATATTTTTAATAATTATGATATACTAAATAGTAGTTGATTTTGAACAATATGCTGAATAAATATTCAGATAAATGGAATATTCACTGAAAATGAAATATTCACTGAAATATGAAAACAATTTTCATATCTGTAGAGGGGTAAGAGGGCAGAAGCTACACTTCAGTGACCTTCAGTAATGTTATTATTTAGAACTTTTACAACATTTAACAGGAGAATAGGATTGGTCAGTTTCATAATTTTACCTCTGTTGTAAACATGTGACACCACATACCCCAGAAGCACATGATAAAACTAAGCATTCTGAAGCTTTAATGATAAAAATTAAGGCTAGGTAGAAATTATCCATAATGGTTCTAAGTTTTCTTTTCATCCTGGTTCTAAATATCTAGAGCTTAAAGGCCATTTGAGAGCTTCTCTGTGGCACAGTAAAGGAATTATTTTGAAAAGACAGTTTTTTATGCAGCATATTTCCTCCTGTCTATAAAATGCTAAACATAATGAAGAAGCCAGGCACAGTGGCTCACTCCTGTAATCCCAGCACTTTGGGAGGCTGAAGAGGGTGGATCACTTGAGGCCAGGAGTTTGAGACCAGCCTGGCCAACATGATGAAACTCCATCTCTACTAAATATACAAAAATTAGCTGGACATGGTGGTGGGCACCTGCAATTCCAACTACTCGGGAGGCTGAGGCACGAGAATAGCTTGAACCTGGGAGGCAGAAGTTGCAGTGAGCCAAGATCATGCCACTGCACTCCAGCCTGGGTGACAGAGAGAGACTCCATCTCAAAAACAAAACAAAAACATAATGAAAACACACAAGGCAGGTTATATTTACATAAACAGACAATAGTAGAATAGGAAGAATTGGTCATTCTCCTTAATTACATGACAAAGTTGAAGCATCATAGATAATCTCCTCCTCTCTGCCTCTGAAACCATGTTTTAAAAGACATTCTTGGACAGAATGCATTTTGTTTGGAAGCAATCCTCGAGGAGAAATACCTGGGTTAGAAAGCCCTGCTCTCACAGAAGTCTCAATTGGTTCCCTGCAGTGAGTGGATTTGCAGAGTGTAGTGATGGTTGCTCACACTAGACTATATATTCCTTATATCACCCTATATATCATGTCTGCAGGGAATTCCAGGATGCATGCAAACACAAAAATACTCATGCTCTCTTTATCACATTCATATTGGCCTTTATTCATGCCAGGCTATACCTCCCTGAAAGAGCTTTTGTATCTATCAAATTTTAAGTGACCTCCAGATGAAGAAAGAGAATTGAAGACCAGAATTAGTGACTCTTTTTATTTCTTGTGAATATCAGTAAATTTTTAAAGAAAATGACTTTAAATTAGGCATATGTGCTAATCCCAAGTGAACATAAATTCACGAAGGCCCCAAAGAAACATTTCCCCTCAAATTTTGGAAAGAATATTTTAACGGACCATGAATTGTCTGACTCTGGATTTCTATACATGGTCACTACTACATTTCTTTTCACTGCATTCTTGTTCAGAATAAGTACAAACATTGGTGTATGTATATGTGTATTTGTGTGGGGGGGTCATCAAATGTCTTCAAAGCTATTTTGACTTATGAGCAGACTCTCACAAAAAAATTTATTTTTGCCAAAATTAGTTTTCCTACTCCTCCTAATGATACGATTTTCTGTGCATATTTTTTTAAAGAATGGAATTGTTTTGTGGCCCATTAGAGGAGTGTGTTCATACATAAAAAGCTTTTATGAGACAATGTTGTAAGTGGAAGAGTGTCTATTCACACGGAAATTATTGCCTGGATTAAAAACGTTTTAAGCCAGAAGATTGGCAAATCAAAATTTTTTGTCTCAGTTTCTTAGAAAAGTGCCTTTATTTCTAAATCCATAAGTCAACACGGTAGAATGAAGCTATTTATTGCTCAGATGGCACAATCAAAATAACAACGACCTCCTTTTTCCAATTCCAAGTGGAAAAACAATTGATATTATTTACTGAAATATTGAAAAGAAACTTTCAAATACAGAAAACATGTGTTAGAAATGAGTAAGAGCTAATCCCTAAAGTGAGATAGGTTGAAGTTCTGAGTTTCTGAATACTAACATGAAGTTGCATTGAACCCATCACGTGCTCTTCTTTAAATCTTTTTACCTCTTGCATAGCAGTGTCTTCAAATGCGTAACATTAACTATTCTAGCCACAATAAGGACATTAATTCCTTTTTTTTTTTTTTTTTTTTTTTTTGAGACAGAGTCTCACTCTGTTGCCCAGGCTGGAGTGCAGTGGCATGATCTCGGCTTACTGTAACCTCCGGCTCCTGGGTTCAAGCAATTCTCCTGCCTCAGCCTCCCAAGATGCTGGGATTTCAGGCATGCACCACCATGCCCGGCTAATTTTTGTATTTTTAGTAGAAATGGAGTTTCACCATGTTGGCCAGGCCGGTCTTGAACTCCTGACCTTGTGATCCGCCCACCTCAGCCTCCCAAAGTGCTGGGATTACAGGCGTGAGCCACTGTGCCCTGTCAGGACATGAATTTGTAATTTCATTAGGTACAAACACATTAATCCATTTACTTATTGTAGGTGTCCTGAGTATTAATACAATTTTACGAGAAAGAAAACCTAGAACCAGAAAAAAAGGAATCTCCTTTCAAAGTGAAGCACATAGAAAATGGCAGAACTAGGAAGGAACCAATGTGTCCTGACTTTAAGTTCAAGGTCTTTTTCATTAAATTATGCTGCAGAACTATTAAGATATGCTATTGCTTTGGAGTATCCTAAATAAAACTATTCTTTCTTATACTGTAAGGTTGCTATCAGCTATCAATGGTCTCAATTGTCTACTTTAATAAGACAACATGAGAGAATATAGTCATTGAAAAGAATCCATAGATAAGTATAAAAATACTGTTTGAAATTCATTACAATATTTTTCATCAAAATAAAGAAAATATTAATTCAAAAAGTATTCCAAATGCAGTGTACCAAGAACTGTTTGGAAAGTAACAGCAGTGGTTTTCTTTGCCTCAAAGTATTCTCTGATAAAGTTAAGTACAACTCAGTGACCAAAAGGGAGAAGCAACAGCAACAGAACCAACAGAAATACAGGAGAAAAAGATCAGAATTCTACCTGGACTTAATAATCAAACTTGACTCATACAGATCTGAAAATGCATAATAATGTCTATAACTTGTAAGATGACATTCAGTTAGTCCCTTTATTAAATAATTCTTTATTTTACAACACTTTTAGTAGCACTGTAAAACCACGTATATGGAAGGAAGAAAGGATATGATAATTAGAGCTTGGTGTGGAAGATGGCTTTTATAAAATTATGAAATCCAAATAAAATAAACAAGCTGTCAAGAACAAAAGCCCAGAACCTCGCACCTGATAAAACAACATTGTGTTGGGTCTAGCATCATGCCAAGTTTTGTGTCATTAGATATGCTGAATTAGAACACTGTATATGTATTTACTGTTCCTACAGAAACTCAGTACTTTGAAGAATAAGGCAATTTTGAGCAAGGTTTATGACATGATTATAAAACACAGTGGCAAGAATGAAGTCATGTCACGATGTTTTACAGGTCCAGACTCACCACTGTGTTATCAAAGTCAGCTGTTATTTTTAGCTAATTAGTTGAGTTAATAGGTTGCCAATTTTGAGGTGGGCGTTAATTGTCTATTTATGTTTTCTTCACATCCCATGTCATTCTTTCCCAAAATAGAGAAGTTTCAAAATTCCACTTTTGGAAAAAAGATGAAAGTCCTTTGTTTTGTTTTTGTTTATGGAAGTTCCACTCCTTCCTAGTATATAGAGAGCAGAGAAGAATGTCATTTCCACTCTAAGAATCCTACAGTGGCCAGGCGCAGTGGCTCACGCCTGTAATCCCAGCACTTTGTGAGGCCGAGGCATGCAGATCACTAGGTCAGGAGATGGAGACCATCCTGGCTAACACGATGAAACCCCGTCTCTACCAAAAAAAATACAAAAAATTAGCCGGGCGTGGTGGTGGGAGCCTGTAGTCCCAGCTACTCGGGAGGCTGAGGCAGGAGAATGGTGTGAACCCGGGAGGCGGAGTTTGCACTGAGTGAGCCAAGATGCGATGCGCCACTGCACTCCAGCCTGGGCGACAGAGCGAGATTCCGTCTCAAAAAAAAAAAAAAAAAATCCTACAGTGACAAATGGCAAAAGCCATTAACCTTGGGTAGAAAGTTGGAGTCTATTGATAACAGAGATACAAAGATGGACAGGAATGCATCATCCTTGAGCCTCAGGACTGAGGCTGAAATAGAAAAACTGAGAACCATCCTTGGTACACCACCAGGTTTTCATTGAGTAACAACTTACAGGAGACTACCATTTGCTTCGGGACAAGAGAACCACTTCTGTGGCACAGGTGTGCAGAGGCTAATGAAAGCTAAAAGTCGGGGAGGAATTTTGGAAAAAACTCTCCAGCATTCCAGCCCTTGTAAGTAGCATAGGTAGTGGCCATGCTCCATAGAAACTATTTGAGACCCAGGTACACTGAAAGTAACCAGAACAAGAGCAAAACTCAAACTCAGCCAACTGCTGGCTATGTTGACTCAAGCCTGAACAACAACTCTCTTGCAGAGGAAGAGGCATGCCTACTTCTGGGCATAAATACTCATTATCACAGTCCTTGCTATTCTGCCATAATGTCTGATATTCAATCAAAAATTATGAAGTACCCCAAAAATAAGAAAAGAATGACCCATTGCTAAGAGATGTGTCAACCAAGCCAGATTCAGAGATGACACACATAAGAATGACCAGATAAGGACGTAAAAATAACTCTATTAATATGTTAAAGCATCCTGCAGAAAAGGTAGACAACATTGCATTAGGGTTTTCCAGATAAATCGCTGTGTGTGTGTGTATGTATGTATGTGTGTGTGTGTGTGTGTGTGTGTGTGTGTGTGTGTGTGTGTGTGTCTGTGTGTGCTGGAGTCTTGAAATGGAAGGCAGTCTGGAAACAGAATTTTTTCTTCTTGAGGATCTGTCTTTACTCCTAAGGCCTTCAACAGATTGAATAAGGCCCACCTATGTTATAAAGGATCATCTGTTTTACTCGAAGTCTTCGATTTAAATGTTAATCACATCTGAAACATACTTTTACAGTAACATCTAGACTGATACTTGACCAGATAAACTGGGTACCATGACCTAGCCAAGTTGATACATAAAATTAACCATTATAACTAGTAGATTTGATGAGCGGATAAAGCATGAGTATAGACTAGCATGAAAGCAAGAAACTCCTGGAGCTGCAGTCACAGGAGGTCTTTATATTTTCTTGGTCTTTCACTCCAGGAAGTCTACTAAATTCTTACTTCAAGGATTCAAGAAAGACTTTCTCATGGTTCTGACAGAAATAGCTGTTGTGAAACCCTCCCAGAGCTAACTCCACAGCAAAGTCCTACTCTCCAGAAAAAAGAGTTCCCCAGAGGGCAATACTGAAACCTTATCCCACCTGGGAGAGGAAAATTCCTCACCACTCCAGCCCACTCAAACTTTCTTGTCTCACCCACAGGAAGAAATAAAAATATAGTAAAAAAGGAATAGGGCTTCAATGAAATGGATTGGGGCTGTTGCAGCCAGAGAAGGGAATAGGTCACGAATGGGGAAAAAATAAGCTACATCCCTGGAGGAAGGATAGAAACACATGTGAAAGCGACATTCATCCCAAAGACACACATCCACAAAAGATGAAAATTTTGTGTTACGATTACCACAAAGTAATCAAGTCATCTATCACCACACATGGTTACCCTTTGTGTGTATATGCGTGTGGTGAAGACACTTACAATCTACTCTTACCAAATTTCAAGTAAACAATACAGTATTATTAATTATAGCAATCAATTTGATTTGGGTAATTATTACACCATGTACATGTATATCAAATCACATTGTAGACATTGAATCTATACAATTTTTGTCAATTATACCTCAAAAAGCTAGAAATAATTAAATAATTAATGTAATGTAAAATGTCTCTGTTATTTCAAAAGCAGTTGATAATTTTGATCTAAAATTGCTACTAAAATACACAATATCAAATTCACCAGAGGTTAGTATAAATGACTAAGGAACTGAATTTAAAAAGTATAAATTGAGATCCTAAATCCTAAACATGAAGTAAGATTAATGAGTTGACAATGTCTTTTGGGACAGTATTTTTATCTAACTTATTCCTGAAAATGACAGCTGCATAATATAGAACCAGACTTATTTACTTAAATACCAGCGATTACCTTAGAAACTGTGAAACAATGTGTCAATGCTAAGAGCTTAAACTCTGGAGTCTGATGTTTGGATTCCAAACCTGCTTCAACCTTAATTTCATGTGACCTGATGTAAGTGTGTATTAGTCTGTTTTCATGCTGCTGATAAAGACATACCTGAGACCGGGCAATTTACAAAAGAAAGAGGTTTAATGGACTTACAGTTCCACATGGCTGGGGAGGCCTCACAATCATGGCAGAAGGCAAGGAGGAGCAAGTCATGCTTTACCTGGATGGCAGCAGACAAACAGCGAGAGCTTGTGCAGGGGAACTCCTCTTTATAAAACCATCACATCTCGTGAGACTTATTCACTTATCGCAAGGACAGCTTGGGGAAGACTTGCCCCAATGATTCAATTACCTCCCACCAGGTCCCTCCCACAACATGTGGGAATTCAAGATGAGATTTGGATGGGGACACAGCCAAATCATATCAAAGTGATTGGATTCACCCACTCCATTTTCTCATTGGTAAAATGTACATTATAGTAAACACTATTTTATATGGAAAAAAAGACCAAAACTTAATCTAAATATGATTGGACTCATCTCCTTTCTTACATTCTTCTACCATACCAAGACTCCAGTGGCAAGACACAGATTCTCTGAGGAACAGTGCAATACAAAGCCCCAGAGACAAGGGAGGAAACAAAAACAGGGACACTGAAGGAATTTGAAGCCTCAGGTACCTGACAATAAAAACCTTAAACCCAGCTCAGCTCCTAGTTAGGTTAACATCCTCACACTGAAGGCCTGCTTACTTCAGAACCTGTCACTGATGCACCATGTCTGGCTTTCAACAAAACATTACAAGGCATACCAAAAGGTGAGATAAAATGTGGTCTGAAGAAACAGAGCAATCAACAGAACTAAACTCAAATATGACACAGGTATTGGAATTATCAAGGAATTTAAAATAACTGTGATCAACATGTTACGGTATCTGATGCAAACAGTAGACCATATGCAAGACCAAGTGGTTGATGTCAGCAGCCATATGGACAATATAAAAAATCCAAAGGAAATCCTAGAAATAAAAGGCACAGTAACAGAAATAAAGAATGCCTTCAGCAGCTTATCAGAAGACTTGATGCAGCTGTGGAGAGAATTAGGGAAATTGAAGGAGGCACTACAAAAACTGCCCAAACATTAATACAAAGAGAAAAAACAATTTAAAAACTTAGAACATCTCAAAACTGTGGGACAATGTCAAAACGTTATGTGTATGTAAATAGAATAACAGAAGGAGAAATAATGAATAAAGAATAAACAAATTTGGAGTAATAATGGCTGAAAACCATCCAAAATTAACACCGACACCAATCCACAGACCCAGGAAGGTCAGACAATACTAAGGTGTTTCATACTCAACTTGCAGAAAATCTAGGAAAAAAGAAAATCATGAAGAAAGACACGGGGGAAAACCCACCTTTACCTATAAAGAAACAAGGATAAGAATTACAGCTGATTTTTTTTTTTAAATCAGAAACCATGTAAGCAAGAAAAGGAAGGAGTGAAATCCTTAAATTGTTAAAGAAAGTAATTGTCAGTCTAGAATTCTACACCCAGGGAAATTAACCTTCAAAAATTAAGAATAAATATATTCTCAGTCAAGCCAAAACTGAAAAAATTAATTTCCAGGAGACCTGTACTGTAAGAAATATGAGAAGTACTTAAGGTAGAAGAAAAATACTATAGATCATAAACTTAGACTGACATAAAGAAAAGAAAAACGTCAGAGAAAGACTAAATAAAAATTATTTTTTAAATTTTTTCTTATTCTTATCAGAAAAATTACTATTTAAAGGAACAGAAGTAACAATGCATTAGGTGATTATAGTATTAATGACAGCAATGCCTTAAGGGATGGGAGGGAAAAATTGGTAATATTGTTATAAGGTAACTGTATTATGCCCTTAATAATATAATGTTATTTGATGATGGATTTAAATATTTAAAATGTATACTGCAAATTTGAGAACAACTAAAAAAATTAAAGAAAAAGAAAGATTTAAGCAAATGCAATGAAAGAGAATGTATCACAGAACAAGAAGCTTAGGGAAACACAGGCAATGAGAATACAAAAAAAAAAAAACTCAGGTAGGTACACTTCATAGTCAAACTGCTGACAATCCAAGGCAAATAGAAAATCTCGAAGTCAGCCAGAGATAAGGACACACTACATGCAGAGGAAGAAAGATCCAAATGAGAAGAGACTGCTTGTCAGAAACTGTGCAAGCAAGAAGACCAAGGAGAGATCTTTAAAATACTCAATGAAAATCGTCACCTAGAATTTGATAACCCTTGAAAATATCTTGCAAAAATGAAGGCTAAATAAATGATTTTTTGGCAAAGAAAAAATTTATTGTGAGCAGACCTGTACTACAAGAAAGGTTAAAAGAAGTTATTTAGGTAGAAAGAAAATGATATCAAATAAGCAGATCTACACAAAGGAATGAAGATCTTCAGAAATTGTAAAATTGTGGGTAAATCTAAAAGCCAGTTTAAAAATTTTGAGTCATCTTAAGATTATTGTCTATAGCAAAGAAAAATGCTAGCAATTTGTGAGGTTTAAAATATGCAGAAGCAGAAGTAAATTATATAATGATAGCAACATGACAACTGGGGGAAAATGAAAGTCCACTGAAGAAATGTTTAATAAATGTTGGTTAAATATTTGAAAGTCCACTGAAGAAATGCTTAATAAATGTTGGTTAAATATTTGAAAGTCCACTGAAGAAATGCTTAATAAATGTTGGTTAAATATTTGAAAGTCCACTGAAGAAATGCTTAATAAATGTTGGTCAAATATTTGAAAGTCCACTGAAAATGAAAGTCCACTGAAGTAGACATACACCACACCGCTGCAAGGGATGTCAAAGAATTTGCAGATATATTTTGAAACAATTTAAAGATTTCACTCCTTCCTTTTCTTCTGATTTAAAAAAAATCAGCTGTAATTCTTATCCTTGTTTCTTTATAGGTAATGGTTCCTTTCCCCCTGTGTCTTTCTTCACGATTTTCTTTTTTCCTAGGTTTTCTGCAAGTTGAGTATGATATACCTTAGTATTGTCTGACCTTCCTGGATCTTTGCATTGGTGTCGGTCTTAATTTTGGATATTTTTCAGCCATTATTACTTCAAATTTGTTTATTCCTTATTCATTATATCGCCTTCTGTTATTCTAATTATATACACATAAGCAGCAACAATCTGTGATGCTTTTGAAGTTATTAAATAAATGAATGAGGAAAAATGTAATATTATAATCAAGTTATAGTTTTCAAAATCAAATGTTATTTGTTAAACACCTTTGCTTATATCATCAATGGAAAAATTATCTCCTGACTGAAGTTTTAGTAAGAGAACCCATTCAGAGTTTAGTTCACACACATAGACTCTGATATATGAAATGGAAAAACTTCACCCTTGATAGACTGTACAAAATATTTTTGTACTATGGAAGCTACTACTATTTTCCTAACGTGAGGAAAAATAGTAATACCACCCACTAGAGTGCCTTATCTTGATCTGTATCTGTTGATATTTTCCTTTTGATTGTGTCTTTCTTTAGTGTTGCCGATGTGCAGTTAATTAAGCCATGCATTGAAATCTTGTGTGGGGAACCTGTGGGTGGATTTTTGGCAAGAATATCGGAGGTGGATGCCTGACCAGGACCTGCAGGGTTACTAGATAAATGTCACTAAAGTTTCACACTGCTATGAAGAGTGATGTCTACACAAAATACAAACCCCAGTTGTTATTATTTATAATTATATTTGGTATCCTATATGGCTCCGAAGTCTCAAAGGACCATCAAACTCCATGTGAGCAAAACTAAAATCTTTCCCAGAACCCCTTCTGCTTCTTCAAAGTTAGTGACCATACTCTTTCTCCTACTAGTATCTTACAGTAGTCACCGTTTTAATCCTTTGTCTATGTACAGGTCCCACAGCCAATTAACCGTTAAGTTATCTAGACTTGACTTGGTGAGTATTTAAGATATTTGTACCATCCTCTTTGTTGCTAGTCTTATTTACTCCAATATTTATCACCAGAGTTATTGCAAGAATTTTCCAGCTGGTTCCCTACATAGTGTCTTTTTGTTGCTGTCGTTAACTCTGCATTTCTCCCTAGCTGCCTGAACAAATGGGATTATATCACTCTTTTGCTTTAAATTTTTCCATAATTCCCCATGAGTTTCAAGAGATGCTCTAGCTAGGTTCCCTGGGCCATGAGCTCTTCATTATCTAGCCTTGTCTCCAGCCTCACTTTCTGACATTCCTTGCCACAAACATATGCCACAAAAACACACCCCGCTTGGGTCTACACACACACACACTTCACTTTTTCGTGCCTTTTTTTCTGGCCCCACTCTCTGAACAGACAACCAGTCACCACCCATCTTCTGGGATTCAATTCAAGGTTAATTCCTCCAGGATGCATGAACTTTCTTTCCGGCAACCCCGCTCCCCGTCTCCCTGTGCCATCGCAATGCAGGCATCTCTCATGCATTAGTATTACCAATTTATGTCTTTCTCTCCCATTAGAAAGTAAACATTCGGGGGCTATGTGTTCATCTTTTTTACCCACAGCATCTGTGACTCAAATGCTTAACACATGTTAAATATTTGCATTTATGGGAAATATTATTTAGGCAAGTGTGTGTGATAACCATAATTGTTTCAATTATGTCAGTTTCAAAACATAGCTGCAAAATCTCTGACATCCCTTGCAGAGAGGTGTGGTGTATCGCGCCTCTTCTTGAAACTGGGCATTGTTTGACCACTATTGCTACCAATAGAGGAGAGCAGAAGTGATGTATGAGCCTCACAGGGCTAGCTGACCAAAGGTGCTGCAACCTCTGCCTTGCTAGCTGGTGTGCCTGTTCTTAGTCTTGATTGGCCAGGTAAGCAGTTTGTCAGCCCTGAGGCTACCTTGCTGTTGTGGAGCTCAGTGTAGACCATGTGGAGTCCATATGGCTGGATTCTGAGACTACATGAAAGAAGAAAAAGATCATCAGTCTCCCACTGTCCCCATGCTTCCTGCCATCACCTCTGTTCCACCTACAGTTGCCCTGTCTCCAAATGTGTTAGATTCCAAGCCACCACTGCATGGCTGGTTCTTTGTAAAATTTCTCACCTACAGAAAGGATGAGATAAAAATGATTACTGTTTTCAGCCACGGAAGATGTTATACAGCAAGACAAAACCGGAGCATTTATTCTAGAGAGTAATTAAAGATAATGGCTTATAAGCTTAGAATTAAAGTCTTTTTAAATTAAATAATGTGTCCAGAATTGGCGGGTTCTTGGTCTCACTGACTTCAAGAATGAAGCCGCGGACCCTCAGTGTTACAGTTCTTAAAGGTGGCGTGTTCGGAGTTTCTTCCCTTCCGGTGGGTTTGTGATTTCGCTGGCTCAGGAGTGAAGCTGCAGACCTTCGCGGTGAGCGTTACAGCTCTTAAGGCGGTGCGTCTGGAGTTGTTCGTTCCTCCCGCTGGGCTTGTGGTCTCGCTGACTTCAGAAGTGAAGCTGCAGACTTTCATGGTGAGTGTTACAGCTCAAAAGCGCAGTGTGGACCCAAAGTTAGCAATAGCAAAACTTATTGCAAAAAGCAAAAAAACACAGCACCCACACTGTAGAAAGGAACCCAGCCAGGTTGCCACTATTGGTTCGGGCAGCCTGCTTTTATTATCTTATCTGGCCCCACCCCCATCCTGCTGATTGGTAGCGCTCAGTGGTCTGTTTTGACAGGGCACTGATTGGTGCGTTTACAATCCCTGAGCTAGACACAAAGGTTTGCCACATCCCCACCAGATTAGCTAGATACAGAGTGTCCACACAAAGGTTCTCCAAGGCCCCACCGAAGTAGCTAGATACAGTGTCCATTGTTGCATTCACAAACCCTGAGCTAGACACAGGGTGCTGATTGGTGTGTTTACAAATCTTGAGCTAGATACAGAGTGCCGATTGGTGTATTTACAATCCCTGAGCTAGACATAAAGGTTCTCCAAGGCCCCACCAGAGTAGCTGGATACAGAGTGTCCATTGGTGCATTCACAAACCCGGAGCTAGATGCAGGGTGCTGATTGGTGTATTTACAATCCCTGAGCTAGACATAAAGGTTCTCCACGTCCCCACCAGACTCAGGAGCCCAGTTGGTTTCACCCAGTGGATCCCGCACCGGGGCTGCAGGTGGAGCTGCCTGCTAGTCCAGCGCCCTGCGCCCGTACTCCTCAGCCCTTGGGTGGTCGATGGGACTGGGCGCCATGGAGCAGGGGGCGGTGCTCATCGGGGAGGCTCCGGCCGCACAGGAGCCCACGGAGGTGGTGGGAGGGTCAGGTATGGCCAGCTGCAGGTCCCGAGCCCTGACCCGCGGGAAGGCAGCTAAGGCCCGGCGAGAAATCGAGCGCAGCGCCGGTGGGCTGGCACTGCTGGGGGACCCAATACACCCTCCGCAGCCCTTGCCCGGGGTGCTAAGCCCCTCATTGCCCGGGCGGGCAGGCTACTCCGAGTGCGGGGCTGCCAAGCCCACGCCCACCCGGAACTCCAGCTGGCCCGCAAGCGCCGCGCGCGCGCAGCCCCGGTTCCCGCTCGCGCCTCTCCCTCCACACCTCCCTGCAAGCTGAGGGAGACGGCTCCGGTCTTGGCCAGTCCAGAAAGGGGCTCGCAGGGTGCAGCGGTGGGCTGAAGGGCTCCTCAAGTGCCGCGAAAGTGGGAGCCCAGGCAGAGGAGGCGCCCAGAGCGAGCGAGGGCTGTGAGGACTGCCAGCACGCTGTCACCTCTCAATAATATTTCAGCTGGCCACAGTGGCTCACGCCTGTAATCCCAGCACTTTGGGAGGCCAAGGTGGGCGGATCACCTGAGGTCAGGAGTTCGAGACCAGCCTGGCCAACGTGGCGAAACCCCATCTCTACTAAAAATACAAAATTAGCCAGGTGTGGTGGTGCATGCCTGTAATCCCAGCTACTGGGGAGGCTGAGACAGGAGAATTGTTTGAACCCGGGAGGCAGAAGTTGCAGTGAGCTGAGATCACGCCACTGCACTCCATCTTGGGTGACAGAACAAGACTTCCTCTCAAACAAAAAAAAAGATAATAAATTAATATTTAATGATTAAATTAAACATTTTTATTTTTAAGTACCACATCTCTGTATACACAAATACTACTTCAAGAGAAATGAAAATACTGTATACCAATAGCACAATGTTCTAAAATTCTGGCAATCAAATTCTTTAGTAGAAGGTGATATTTAACCATTATTTTTACTTTTTTATTTCTGGAAAAGGATATGCTGTATCATCCTTTGGGTAATTTGGGTTTCTTCTGTTACTACCAGTCTGTGGTAATAGGGAATCAAGAAAAGTCTGTAGTCGTACCTTCCTAACGTCAAGTTTCTGGCTGTGACCCACTAAAAAACTTAGTATGACCCACAATGGTCTGAGGAGAAATATCTTCGTAGCAAACAGATCTCTGGACACTGAGAAAAGCAGAGCAAGACCATAACCCAAGACAAATTTGGTGACCCAGAATCCATGGGACACATTAGCAAGCTACTCACCAAGTTCAATGATGACCAGCTAGTTCCTCAGAATCCTAGAAGATAACAGCTAGGCTGGAAGACAGAGATTCAATTCAAGAGTAATTTAGTAGCCACCAGAGCTTAAAGAAAATGCATATGCATGACTTTATAAATCATGGAGTCCTTGGAGACTGTCTAAAACAAAGCCAATTTTAGGGTTTTCCTCCTCTTCCTTGATAGAATAATTCTCCAGAAATTCCTACCTGCCTGAGTGCAGTGTTAACTCACAAGTATTCGTATACAAAGCTGAAATTTGTTACTATATTAATACTCCTGATTCTTGGTATTCAAGTCTACCAGATGCTACAAGTAGCAAAGGCAGAGCAGAAAATTCTAGAGAAAAACACGCTAATAACAGGAGATGCAAAAGAGATAGGTATGAATGCTGAGGGAAGAAACAGAAATAATAAAAAGTAGACATTGGACTTTCACTGGAGTTAGATGGGTTGAAGCCGACGTTAATGCTTCTACTAACATATGACGCCGCATGAAAATTATGCTGAGAACAAATGAGGAACTAAATTTGAAGAAAAAAACAATGAAAAAGTAGGGTTGGGAAACCAGGGCTAAAGCTGAACATGTCCCCTGGCGTGTGAAATGGGGATTATAATCCATTTTAGCTGAGTTCAAGGAAATGTAGACACTCAAGTTTAATTCCAAGAAATCATTCAGTTTAGAAAATCCTTTTTCTCAATGTTGACAAGCTCAAGTAAGATGATGGCCCATAGCATCAGGGCAATGCCAGACAATAAAAATCACAATGGGGAAGTGTTGGTGGAAAGACAGTGGATGTGGGAGGGTCCACGCCAGGCTCTCAGGTATGGGATTGGACATTCCCAGAGACACAGAAGGGAGGGGGCAATAGAGAAGAAATAACTGGCTCCAAATGACCTGAGCCTCTGCTTGGGGGTTCTGCTGTGAATTTTGTTAAGACTTTTGCTGCTCTTAATTTAAGGTATAAAAATGTAAGATACAAAGAAATGCAAGTCTATTAAACCTCTTGACTTAGTAAAGCAAGAGTAACTCACAGTCTGCTGGGTTTAACCTCTTAGCTTCCAAAGAGGGTCAGGCAAGTTTTGGATGCTTTATTGCCCAGCTTGCTTTCTGAACCTCTTTCTTCTTGCTCCTTTCAGAAATTATTCTCCAACCCCATGTGGTTGTGGTTGAGTTTCTCAGACTATTTTCTACTCCCCTACAAGGGTAGGCCCCAACTGCAATAATTGCTTTATAGAAAGACAAGTAATTCATGTAGAGGGAAATTTCTGGGATTGATCCATAAATGTCAGGAGCAAGACTTCCAATTCTTGCTGGAGTGGCTAATCTAGGAGGATGTGAGCCTGTGGTTGTTGCTTTGTCTGCCAGGCGTAGACAGCTTGCATGGGGAATGGAGCCAAACAAAGCCAGAGAATGGAGACAGTGGTTTAATGTCTATGCTCAAGGCCCTGGAGGCAGCTCTCTTTGAGATATTTAAGATCTTGCTCCAGGCCTCACAGGTATTGAGCCAATAAAATTCACTTTTTTCTTTTAATTTGGGCTAGTTTAAATTTTGATCACTTGTAAGTGGAAAAAAAGAATTCTTACTACTTCAAATGTTTATTGCAGGAAGCCAGAGAGGAGAGGGTGCCAACCAGGGGCCTGACAACTGGGCCATTTAGGGCTGAGCTAAGCACCCAACATTTTTGACATGTGGTATTCATGACAGGGACCTGTTATGTTGCTGCTTGGTTCAATCATGCTCTTAATGATGGACCTGTGTCTCAAAAAATAAAACAACAAAACGTAGCCTTCTAGGAAGATATAAACACATTAGGCCTGTATTCCTAGAGGGCGAATTGCTATTTTAGTCACCATTGCATCACACAACCCAGCCTAGTGTCTGTCCCATAAGGACTGTTCATGGTTGAATTTAAAGGTATATGTACTCTATTTTAGAAATATTTCATCATAGATAGTTAAACATAAGTCAAATGTTGATATTTGATAGACAACATTTTTTTTTTTTTTGAGATGGAATCTTGCTCTGTTGCCCAGGCTGGAGTGCAGTGGAACGATCTCTGCTCACTGCAAGCTCCGCCTCCTGGGTTCATGCCATTCTCCTGCCTCAGCCTCCCAAGTAACTGGAACTACAGGTGCCCACCACCACACACAGCTAATTTTTTGAATTTTTAGTAGAGACGGGGTTTCACTGTGATAGCCAGGATGGTCTCGATGTCCTAACCTCGTGATCTGCCCGCCTCGGCCTCCTAAAGTGCTGGGATTACAGGTGTGAGCCACCGCGCCCGGCCAGTAGACAACATTTTAACTATGTAGTTCATTTCATTAGTTAGGGATGATGTATAAATAGTTCATGAGTTTCTGGATGACAACACTTCTTATTCCAGCTCTTGGAAAAAATTAATCACCCAAACTTCTTGAAAGTATATGATTAACAAAATCAACAGGTATTTACATCTGGCTGTAGTTCTTGTTTCTCTACCTAACTTATTTAATGTAAAATGGCCATTTATTCATGTAATATAACCATATAATATCCTTTCAAAGATGACAGTAATATAATAAAAAAGATGAGCATAACATAAAATATTTGCCCAAGATTATGTACTTATATGTAGGCAATATAGCAAGATACATTTTAAAATATTTTGACATGGTTCTGTTAAATAATCTCTTGAAACATTTTCTATTCATAATATTGGCAGAGGTAGTGAGAACTCTAAAACTCTTGGATAGGCTTTTGCTATATTGTGCTAAAATAATTCTACAAACCTTAGAGAAGGAATTGGAAGAACTAGACAGAGTATTGAGTCCAATAAAAATTAGACATTGAAACAGTAATCTTACTTGTATTTACTAGAAAAAATTATATACGGTAGCATTTAGAACCCCGTGAGGAAGCCTAGCATTTAATATTTTTAAGAAAATATAATTTTTAGCAAAAAGTCATTTATCAAAGTTGGTTTTAAAGGAATAATACCTAGCACTTTGGGAGGTCAAGGCGAGCATCACTTAAGTTCAGGAGTTCAAAACCAGCCTTGGCAAGATGGCGAGATCCCATCTTTCTCGCCTGTACTCCCAACTGCTCAGGAGGCTAATATGGGAAGATTTCTTAAGCCCTGGAGTTCAAGGCTGCAGTGAGCTGTGATCAAGCCACTGCACTTCAGCTTGGGCAACAGAATGAGACACCATCTTTAAAAAATAAATTTTTTTTAAAAAGAATAATAAAAGCATATTTGTATCCATGTTCTAATTGTAGGCCACTGCAACATTTTTTTCTTACATATTTGGCCACATAGTCTTCTCACGCAATATATTATTCTGTCAAGTAAATTTCTGTGATTCTTAAAGCCATATTGGGTAATTGTTTCAGGTTTTATTATTCTTAAAAAAATTCATTGAGAATTAAAGAAGTGGAGATTCATTTGTACTTCATTTCCTGTATGATGACATAACTAGAAAAGCTGTATGATTAAACAACAATTTATTAGATATACATGGTTCTCTTTATTATACAAAGCCCTTTCACATATTTTCAGCTTGTCTCTCATCCAGCCCTGCCTAAATGGGAATTGTTTCTATTTTGTAAATGAGGTAACTAAAGTTAAATGAATAATTACCCCCTGCTCCTTATCCTTACTTTAAAGGAGAATTTAATGTGCTTTAAATGAACAAGTGGCATTATTTATTTCATAAAAACAATAAGCTGACTACTGCAGCGCATATGAAAATGAATGAAACCCATTTTCTGGTTTCATGGAGCTTGCACTCTAAAAGGAGAGGCATGATGAAATATATTGACAGACAACTGTGTTTTTTAAAAAGAGCAAACTCAGAGTTTTGGAGTTGAGCAAAATCTCATCTGTTTGAAAGGTTCATAAAAATATATTATATTTGAAGTGGGACTTTAAAAGTAGGTCATAGTGTTTTCCTTAATAAAAAAAAGAAAAATACAAAGGATAATGCCCTTTTGTTCAGTATGAAATTTTGTCTCATGAGGAGAATAAGGGAAGTGGATGAGTTCATCAGTGAGTTACTCATCAGAGACAAAGAAGCGACTGCATTGAAATGCTAAAGTCTAATTCCGGGTTTGTACTCCAAGGAGAAGCTAAGGGAGCAAATCAGGCATGTGGAGGACTGGGAGGTATCAGAGTGAAGCTCTAAATCTTTTCACTATTAGCTCCTTCAACTGAGTCTTTTTTACATACATGGTGTAAATATTCTAGAACCAAGTCCTTCTATTCTAAATCCAGCTTCAGCAACAAATTGAGAGACCTCTGGTAACATTCAGAAATACTTGGTCTTTCACCAGAACCCGTGGTTAGTTTTCTTTAGCATCAAGTGTATCTCTAAATAAAATGTTATCACACACACAGGTAAACAGAAAATACTACACTTTACACTGACAACTTTTCTTCTTATTGGAGATGACAGACATTGTGTTAGTCTTCCTTGGAATATTCTGTTCGATTCAGCTTTAGAAGACAATGGAATTCTAGGGAGTTGCCTGCCTTCTCCGTCTTCATCTCTTAAAAACATATTGAAATCCAGAACCTAGGTCTCCGTTTCTTCCTTTGAATGAATCGCTCTTTCTCATATATTACATGACACCTGTCAGTGGTCTCAGTTCGGCTTATTAGAAACGGAGCTTATGAAGTCAAGGTCATAGGTTCACTGTTATCAGAAGCCAGTTAGCTCATCCTTGCTTCATCACTGATGTCTGAACCCACCATTTGGTAGTCTTTTTACAAAAATCAGAGGTGAACCTGATATAACAAATGTGACTGTCCATGCACATTATTGCACCTATAGACAGATACACAAAGCTAGAAGTCGTACTCAGTAATAATGCACTGATCACAAATTTAGGGTAAGGGAGAGCAGGTTTTGAGTCCCACCATTAAATGACATGTAACCTTGGATGAATTAGATTTTAAATCTTATGAAGTAACAAATGTCACCTTGTTTCTAGTCATCTGCACGGATAGTTCAAACTCAAATTTGCAAAACCACACTCATTCCCTTCTCAGAACTTTAAGTCTAATTTCACTCTTAAATTTCCTGGATTGGTGGCCAGGACCACTCTCAATCCTATTACTGATGTCAGAAATCTAAGAATTTTTCCTAGCTTCTTCCTCTTGTCTTTTCATTTATTAAAAAATAACACAAAACATCAGTCTCCTAAAATATTTCATATACCACCCAGTCTCATCTCAACTCACTCTTCCTTATTCCTGGTCTCTTCTATTTCTTGCTTGAATTACTGGAACAAATACCTAACTGTGCTCCTGCCTCTCTAGACTCATTCTCCTTCTTTCTAGTCCTATCTACAGACTTCCTTCACAGACCACAGAGTGATGTCTGTTAGATGCGTATCTGATTATGCAACTTTCAAGCTTAATATTTTTCAATATTCTGCAAGGCCTTAAAGGTTGCAATTCAAACTTCTTCTCTTCTGACTTCTAATAGCCTCATAGTTCACATCAAACTCTGTCTCTTGCCATATTTTTCTCTCTCTAGTATTTTCTTTTCTTTTTTTTTTTTTTGCCATTGCCTCTGGTCTTCCCTCTATATGGAAAGTTCTTCTCCCGTTGAGCACCAGGGAAACTGCTACTCACCCAAAGCCAAAGTTTAGATGGCTCTTCATGTGCAAGATTATCTACAATTCACTGGGTCAACTCAGGTTTTCTTCCCACAAGACCTCTCCACACCTTAGAAAATTTTCTATTGTATTTTAATTGTTTCTTCTATTTCTTTGCAACACATTCTAAGATCATTACAAATAGAAATTGCAACTTGATCTTTCTATTTCCCCTATATTTATCATAGTGACTGGCACAAAATGACACCTAATAGATATTTACAGAAAAAAAATAAAGTGTGAATTTTTTTATTATTATTGAGATGGAGTCTTGCTGTGTTGCTCAGGCTGGAGTGCAGTGGCTCAATCTCAGCTTACTGCAGCCTCCACCTCCTGGGTTCAAGGATTCTCCTGCCTCAGCCTCACGAGTAGATGGGATTACAGGCATGCACCACCACACCAGACTAATTTTTGTATTTTTAGCAGAGATGGGGTTTCACCACGTTGACCAGGCTGGTCTCGACCTCCTGACCTCAGGTGATCCGCCTGCCTCAGTCTCCCAAAATGCTGGGATTACAGGCGTGAGCCACCATGCCCGGCTAAAATGTGAATTCTAATTGGAAAGAACTGTAGTCTGCTAAGCACCTGGTAGTGTATATGTTTCAGTTTTAAGAGCAAGAGAGGGTTAACTGTCCATCAAGGACAATCCAGAGCTGTAGGGACATGAAGGGTAAAGATGATCCTGGGTGACGACTGGGAGAAAGGCTAAATTAGGAACCTCAAAATCAGGAGGAGGATGGCTCAGAAAACATGGATGTCTCACTGATATTTTTACCTTGTTTCCTGCAGAGTTCTGTGCAGTGTGATCATTTGCTAATGCTCCCCAGCTCTTCGGTCATGATTATTAAAATAAAGCAGGTTTGTGTACACAGGTTTGTGTGTGTGTGTGTGTGTTTGTGTAAGAAAGGAGACAGGGAGTGAGAGCAAGGGTACACGTGAGAGAGAGAGACAGAATGAGAGAATCTCCTGCTCACCTTTGAAAACGGGTGGGGCTTTGTTTCATGTCTGGGTAGTTGTGCTACATACAGCATCACCTAAGTGCATAGGTGCATCATTTTACACTCAGATACTCAAGCAGCAGAGGAAACCATGTGAACTCCTTGAGAAATCTTGAGCATAGGCTTTGAAATAAAGGGTTTGAATCAGTCTTAGTAGTGAAGAGTAAGGAAGCTCCCCATCTAGAGTCTGAGTGACAGTAGGAAGCTTGATGCAGCTTCGTGTTGTAATAAACACAACTTCCTACCTTGCTCCAACTTTTCATATCCAAAGTCTGAAACATGCCCTCATGATGAATTAGGGAGGTTCATCCACCCTTTCTGTTTTCTGGTTGGTTGATCACTATTCTGTGGGTGTGAATATCCAACTATTTCTACCTGGACCAATAAAGTGATCACCAGAAACATACTCCTTGATGGATGAAGTCATTTCCTGGTGCATTCCTGCAGTATAAATAATTCAGTAGTCTTGTCTCTCATAGAAAGTCAGTCCTGAGCTCCTCCATCCTTTAGAATTGTGGTTTTGGCATGCACGCATCACAGTGCATTCCTTCTCATTGCCTTAGACATTAGCTTTTTAGGGTTTTGTTCGTGAAGCTTCCCAGGTTTTCATTAGCTCATGCGACTTGTTGCACTGTACTTATATCAGGACTCTCGGGGAGCTTTATTATCCATTATATTACTTCACTGCATGGGCCAGGCACCTTCATAATTAGGCTGAAAGAAACTAAAAGCATTGCACTCATGGGCACAGCTTGGGCATCATCATCAGGTCAGAGGGTGTTGTAAGCTGGGAGATGGCCATTAATGATCTCCAAAGTGCCAGAGCTCTGCCAGTTTCAACTGATTCTCAGCAAACTTCTTTTCCTTTTGGGGTGTAAGATTTAAAAAAAAAAAAAGATAAAGTTTAACCCTGCATCATTTACATGAGTTTACTGTAATTACCTATCCCCAGACCCTTGTGTTCACACTTCTTCTTCTAGGAAAGGAACATGGTGATTTTGCTGTTTAATTTATAAGACATTTTGTAACCATTATTGCAAAATCATTTTGTTCTATTCTCATTTAACTTTCAGAGAGTTCACAAATTCAATTTATTATTTTCTACTGAAATTAATCTCTTTGCCAGCTGCCCTTTCTCTTCTTGAAAACAGTGACAGGGCCCCAAGATATACCATGGAGTTAGTTCATGGTTGTAATTAGTATTTCTTCACCAGGGCACTGACTCATAAGAACAAAACTCCCTTTAATCTAGGCCACCCTCTTGCAATTCTCCCAACACTGGTTCCCTTAAGGGCTCCTAAACTTTGATATAAGAAGCCAATCAATCATTTTTTTCTCCCACACCCCCTTTTTCCAATATTTTCATCTGAAGTAGATGCATTTTTATGTATTTATTTTTATTTTAATAAATGTTTATAAATTTGCTGAGAGATACTCCTAATACCAGTGACCCTGCATCTCTGGAAGACAAGGCATTTCCCAGTACAATTCTGTTCCAACGTCCTCATCAACACTTCATAGTTTCTTACGTAGGGCTATTTCTCTTTACCAAGATTTTCTCATCTCACTGAGCTCTGACTATCCCTCCCAAATCAGAACATCACAAACCTGCTTATTTTTAAAAATTACTTCTTTATTTTTAGCTTTTCCTGGGCTTACTGCATCCACTTATCTATGTTACAAATAGATTCAGAAGAATGGAAGTTTGAATAAATTGGGACATAGCATGTCAATATGTCAGTTCTTCATAAATGTATGGATAAACTTAATATCATGACAAGTAAACTCTTTGAAAAATGATGTCTTTTGAGCAGGGACACACTTTCTCTGGAGGTTCTAGCAAAGAATTCGTTCTCACCCTTTCCATCTTTTGTCGGCTGCCAACATTGCTTGGCTTGTGGCTACATCACTCCAGTCTCTGCCTCTGTGTCACACTGCCTTCTCCTTTTCTGTCTGAAATCAAGTCGCCCTCCACCTCCCTCTTGTAAGGAAGCTTGTGATTATTTTAGGGAGCACATGTATAATGCAGGATAATCTTCTCATCTCAAGATTGTTGACTTAATCACACCTGTAAAGACCATTTTTCCACAGAAGGTGACAGTGACAGATTCTAGGAATTAGGACATACGTATCTTTAGGGTGAGGAGCATTTTTTACCCTGCCCTACTGGCTCACACATACTCTGCCAGTAGGAATGTAGTTGGGACAACATCAGGAAACAAGTTGTCAATGTGCATCACAAACCTGAAATGACCACACACTGTAGTACCACTACAATGGTAATAGTAAGTCATTGATGGGAATCATTACATTTATAAAAACTTTATCAAAATTATTTTAAAAATAGTTACTCTATTTAACAATGAATAAAAATATCAACAAATAAAATGAAGTCTTGTCATTGTTTTAAATTGTTGTGAGAAATATACAATTGAATAGAGTTCATGAGAAAATATTAAAGGAAAAAACAATAAACCAATAAATGTATTATACATTGTTATTATAACTATATTTATTTTTATGCCATTTTCATATTATTAATATGTTTATGGACACATAAATACAAATTATCCACAGAAGTCTGTAGGCAATTTTATGCTTTAATAGCTCCAGAAGAATAGGTACTACCAACTGTTTTTACATTTTTAAATGACTATTTAAATTTATTTTACTTTTTGTAGTTTTGTGAATTTTGAATTATACATTTGTTGTTGCTTTTGTTAGGCAAGCAGTCTTTGTATTTTTCCAGGAATTGTCCACTTAGTCTAAATTTTAATTTTTTTGGTAATTTTTATAATACCCTCTTATTTTTTAGCAAATGTTTAATTTTAGAATAGTTCAGATTTACAGAAAAATTGCAAAACTAATACAGAGAATTCTGAATACCCTACAGCCAGTGTCCCATATTAGAAACTTAAATTAGTATTGAATATTTGTTAACACTGATGAAGCAATATTGATACATTGTTATTAATTAGGGTCCATAGTGTATTTAGATTTCCTTATTTTTTCCCTAATTTCCTTTTTCTTTTCCAGGATCCCATCCAACCATGTCACCGAAATAGTGTTTGTCAGGTTTCTCCACTGTAAAGTTACTACCTGCCCCTCTTCCCTTTCCTTACATCTTTCTTTGGAAGATATCACTACAGACAGCCCACACTTACAGGAGGAGAACTTTATGCTCCACTTTCTTGAGGGGTGACTATCCACATAAATTAATTGAAATTCTTTTGCATGATAGATATTTATTTTATACTTTGGATATGATATTCATTTTCTTGCTCAGAGTTGTTCATCTTTGGCCATTGGGAGCACTGCAATTGGCTTCAGTGTCTCTTTGACATGCCCCTGACCCCACTCCATCACTGGGTTTTATTTTAGTACGTCCCTATCTCCTGATACTACAAGAAGCTCCAAGCTTATCTTGTATATTCCTTATTCTCACCTTAGAAACGGTCATTTCATTTCTACCTCGATACCTGGTTCTTTTTATTGGATAGTAGTATTAGATGCCGATCTGAACATTGGGTGTTCTTGTTGTTACTGGGGCAAATAACATATATATATGTATATATGTATATATATATACATATATATATATATATATATATACTTTTTTTTTTTTTTTGAGACAGAGTCTCTCTCTGTCACCCAGGCTGGAGTGCAGAGGCACGATCTCGGCTCACTGCAAGCTCTGCCTCCCAGGTTCATGCCATTCTCCAGCCTCAGCCTCCCGAGTACCCAGGAATACAGGCACCCACCACCACGCCCGGCTAATTTTTTTGCTTGTATTTTTAGGAGAGATGGGGTTTCACCATGTTAGCCAGGATGGTCTCGATCTCCTGACCTCATGATCCGTCCGTCTTGGCCTCCCAAAGAGCTGGGATTACAGGTGTGAGCCACTGGGCCTGGCCACAAATAACATATTTTTAATTTTAATTTTTTTACTTCAATTAATGTTTGCTCTCCTTAATTAGAGGAACTGAAAACATACAATGAAGTTTATCATTTTATATTCACCAAATCAATAATCTAAAGATATTTAAATAAGCATACTTTTAAGTAATGCTTTTGTTAATTTGTAGCATTTACATATATGAGAATATTAAAACTTAAAATTGTACTAAGCTTTTTGAGACACCCTGTTTATACAAATATTTATTTAACAATGGTACTTTTTTATTATCCTCTGTATTTTTTCAAACTTTCTATGCAATGCAGATATTCTAAAATTCTCATCGCTTTTCGGCTTTTGGCTAAGATCAAGTGTAAAATTCTCATTAGTTCCTTTTATTAATAAAAATTAAAAGTTCAGAAAATTTGTGTTATGCCAAGAGTCACTAAAAATAATTATAATGCTACTTAATAAATACTAATTGAGTCTTTTATAAAAGAAAGACACCATAATAATAGACGTTAATGGTAAAATTCAAGTCTAAAATATAATGCTCCTGCAAGCAATTTATAATCTATTAGATAAAACACATTTATTCAACCAACTATAAAAAATAATGTGATAAATATTAACCAAAAAGAAGAACATAAAGCTTAATTCTAGTGAAGGAGAGCATAATGGATTCTGACTTGAACCTCAACAAATTTCCTGGAAAAGGTGGCATGTATTTTGTCCCTAAAGACTGAGTAAGATTTTGACAGCCAGGGTAAGGGCATTTCAAAAGAGTATGAAGCAGAAATAATGAAATAGAAAAGGTCAGAGACAGAAAGATGTCCATTTTGACAAAGACAAAGAATGAATGGGAATGTTTATTGGAAGTCTGGGGCTTGAGGCTGCTCTGTCTATGGAGTAGCCATTCTTTTATTCCTTTACTTTCTTAAAAAACTTGCTTTCGCTTTGCAAAAAACAAAGAAGTCTGGGGTTTGAAAAGTAGATTGGGAAAAGATCCTTTCAAAGAATCAGCTTTTCTTTCATTATTATTTTATTTTTCCATAAGTTATTGGGATAAAGATGGTATTTGATTACTTGAGTAAGTTATTTAGTGGTGATCTGTGAGATCCTGGTGCACCCATCACCCGAGCAGGATACACTACACTATATTTGTTGCCTTTTATCCCTCGTCCCCCTCCTACTCTTTCCCCAAGTCCCCAAAGTCCATTGTGCCATTCTTATGCCTTTGCATCCTCATAGCTTAGCTCCCACACATCAGTGAGAACATGCGATATTGAGTTTTCCATTCCTGAGTTACTTCACTTAGAATAATAGTCTCCGATCTCATCCAGGTCATTGCAAATGCTGTTAATTCATTCCTTTTTATGGCTGAGTAGTATTCCATCATAGATAGATAGATAGATAGATAGATAGATAGATAGATAGATAGATAAACTGTTTATTTATCCACTCTTTGATTGAGGGGTATTTGAGTTGGTTCCATGATTTTGCAATTGTGAATTGTGCTACTATAAACATGCATGGGCAAGTATCTTTTTCAAATAATGACTTCTTTTTCTCTCAGTAGATACCCAGTAGTGGAATTGCTGGATCAAATGGTAATTCTACGTTTTGTTCTTTAAGGAATCTCCACACTGTTTTCCACAGTGGTTGTACTAATTTACATTCCCACCAGCAGTGTAGAAGTGTTCCCTGTTCACTGCATTGACACCAACATCTCCTGTATTTTTTATTTATTCATTATGGCCATTCTTGCAGGAATAAGGTGGTATTGCATTGTGGTTTTGATTTGCATTTCCCTGATCATTAGTGATGTTGGGCATTTTTTCATATGTTTGTTGGCCATTTGTATTCTACAGTGAACTCAGACAAATCAGTAAGAAAAAAATCAAACAATCCCATCAAAAAGTGGGCTAAGGATATGAATAGACAATTCTCAAAATCTGCTTTTCTAGTATCTGTTTAGTCAACAGGGGTGGAAAGGAGGAGAGGACGTGAGATATTAAGAAGGGCTATCTGCCTGCACACTGTGCTTAAGTTTTTGTTTTTTAATGCATGTACTCATTTAATCTTTATGATCTATCAGATAGGTCATAAAGATATAAACAATAACTACTGTTATTCCTGGCTTTCAAAAGATGAACTGAGGCATCAAAAAGTGAAATAATCCAATTGATCAAGGGAGATAAAAGGAAGGAGGTAGAAGATGATTCCAAGATGAATAGTCTCATTTTTTGGATGAAATTTGATGCCTTTAATGCAAGAAGGAAGGGAAATTTTGGTGGAGTAAAAAAATATATATTAAAAATCATTGAATTAGGCTGAGACAAGTGGATCACCTGAGGTCAGGAGTTTGAGACCAGCCTGGCCAACATGATGAAACCCTGACTCTACTAAAAATACAAAAATTAGCTGGGCATGGTGGCACACACCTGTAATTCCAGCTGCTCAGGGGGCTGAGGCAGGAGAATTGCTTGAACCTGGGAGGTGGACGTTGCAGTGAGCCAAGATTGTGCCAGTGTACTCCAGCCCGGGTGGGGAGAGCAAAACTCCATCTCAAAAAAAAAAAATTATATTTGTCTTTTGTTTACTGGCTTTGCACTTAATGACAGAGCTTTCAGGTACAAATAAAAGCCATTAGGTGAGGGATAGATGTACATTATCTTTTTTTTATAAGAAACTCCTGTCACAGGTTTAAAAGGTACAAAACTTAACCTTTATGTTCCAGCATCACGGGTTATTTCTCCCATTTCTCACGGGGGTGTTGATGAGCTTATATGCAAAGTGTGGGGTGGGGAGAGAGGGGTGAGGAGGCTTTCCAGCTGCAATACAAATCCACTGAATTGGGATCCATCTATTTACTGATGTAGCCTGCTCAAGGTCTATGCTGGCTATTTCAGTGGCTGCCCTCAGCAGCTGGACTTTGGCTCAGACCCACCACATGCCACATCCTGCAGGATGCACCTTTGGAAGGTCCCCTGGCTAACAGATGGAAGTGACGCAGCTCCCACCTGCTCCCTGGAAATGACAGTCCACAGAGATGTCAGTCATACCCTTCAGGACTACCAGTGATGACTGTTCACACTGCGTCCTAGGAAGTGTGTTCTTCCACGCAGGCTGTGAGAATCCAGGAAGGTCCGCTGACTTGCTTATTTGTTGTTGCGACTGGACCTCAAATTCCTTGGCTCTCTCTAAGTAAAAATTACCTCCTGGACAAACCAATTTTCCTGGGCAAGGTTTAATAGGCTTGCAACTGGAGATGTGCCAGGGAGCAGCATACAGGGGAGGGGTCCTGATGTTCCTTCCCCAAAGGGCCCAGCTCTAGTCATCTTAAAGAAGTAGAGGCAGAAAAAGGAGTGATGTGCAAGCATGTTTAGGGGTTTTCTTAGAGCTTGTGCAATGAGACATTATGCCCTAACTGACATGGCATGATCTGAGAACAGCAGATTAGCTCCACCTTTGGCAGAGATTTTAGTATTATAATAAGACAAAAAGTTGATGAAAGGTCAGTGCTAGAGTCCGTCTTATCTTCAGCTGGCTGCATCTGGTTCGGTTCTTATCAGAAACACCAGAGTCTCCCTTTAGCAACCTTGAAAGATGATTAAGTCCTTAAGGAATGCTAGAGTTCTGCTTCAACAGCCTTGAAAGACAAGACTTCAAGGAGATAAATGGTGAGGTTCTTCTTTTTATGGTTAGGAATTCAGCCTGGTCAGCTAAGTTGAGAGAGGCCTCCTTTCTGCTACATAACTTGGGTCAGCCTGTTAAGGGAGGCAAGAAAACATGGGATGGAACATGGCGGACATGTGAGGCCCATTGGGATCTTAGTGACCTTGTCTCGTGTCTGCCAGGACTGAGTGTCTTCCCTGACCTGTCTCACATCAGAAAATTTCAGTGCCTGGAGCCCATGAGAAATCACACATCACTCTGCAATAGCAGGAAATTTGCATGTTGGGCTCACTGCTCATTTCCGCTGTGCTGCTCCAAGACGGCTCCAGGCAACTGCCCTGCCCACCAAGGCTAGTGGACTTCCAAGGGGACACTCTAGGAAGAGAGATCCAGCTCCTGTCTATGCTTAAATGTAAGCTCTCTGAAGGCAGGGTCTCTGTCTGCTTCTGCTCACCTGGACATCTCCAGAGTAGGTGTTCAGTGAAAAAAAAAAACAAAAAAAAAAAACTCTTACTCATCACTGAATGTCATCTAGCAGTTGGTTAATGATACAAGAATGGTGTATGAAGACCCCATATTGACTTCCCTCTTGCCTTCCTCTTCAAAAAGACTTGACCCCCATTCCCTTCCACAAGGTCTGTTTCAAATTCTTCAAGCACTCTTTTAAACTGGTTCAAACTCTTCAAACACTCTTTTAAATAGGTTTTTATCTTATTCCTGGATAGTATTCTAGAATTTAGAAGTCAAAAATTGAACATCTGCATTCGTAGGTTCTACTGTAACCACTTTCCTCAGCATGAATTAAATCTTTTCATTATACTTGGGCTGTGGAACAGGGAAGGAGAATATTTGAGGTAACAATAAAAAATAACTATTCCACCATAGTGTTAACATCCCTATTTCATGGAAGATGATTCTAAGGTTCAGAAAGATTGAGTGCCTAACCCAAAACCATACAGCTTGTAAATGTTGGGGATGAATTTCTAACACCTCTGCTGTTTTCAAAACCTATACAATGTCTCTTTTTATACCACTATAAGATGCTATTGCACTGGCTGGGAAGCTGGGAAGGCACTGCTTCCTTCATTGCGCTTCCTAATCATATTTCAGCTCAAATATTGTTTCCTCTGGAAACACTTATCTAATCCTCTTAACCAATCATTCTCAATCACAGATGATTTTGCTCCCCAGGGAACACTGGTAACGTTTGCAGATAGCTTTAGTTTTCCATACTGGAAGGGATCATTAGGAAGGGGAGTCAGACACCCAACTAGCACCTACTAGTATGGCCAGGGGTGCTGCTAAACATTCTACAATGCACACTACAACCCCCACAGTAAAGAATGACACAGCCTCAGATGTTCATTTGTGCTGAAGTTGAGAAACTCTGCTCTCAACAATGCCATCTCCCCCTGCTCTGTGCTATGACAGCAACAGCACTAGGTATTGCCCTGTCATAGTGCTTATTAGAGTTTGTAACTCTGCATTTATTACACATTTAATTACATGTTCAAAATTTTCTTAGTACCTCACCATTCCCACTAAAGTGTAAGGTTGGTAGAGGGACCATATAATTTATTGCCCAAATCAGGACAGCTCTAAGGTGTTACTAATAGATACACTGGGACAACAGGTATAAATGGGCTATGTCATCTGAGTCACAGGAGATTGCAAAGGTAGAGGGTAGTGTTGAAAGCCTGATGACAGTGCCTTTGTGTTAAATACAAGATGAAGAAGGGAAACAAGCAGTGAGTAGAATCTACTCTTAAGTTTCACGTTGAAGAAAATGAGATGGATAAAGTAAACCTGAAGAAAAAAAAAGAGTAGCATGGATATGTAAACATAGGGGATGGGGAAACTAACCCTTTATCTAGTGGTGAGAAAGTTTCCATTAGAAAGGGAAATGTTGTGATTGTATACAAAAGTAGAGGAAGAAATATCCTCCAAAAGAGGAGGGATGGAGGGGAGATCGGGGCTAATTGGTGCCATTCTTCAGAGACACAGGGGTTGATGAGGAATAAAATAGAGCAGTTTCTCTCAAATGGCTTTTATCTTCTCATTGAAGTGAGAAGCAACAGTGTCTGTAACAAGGAAAGCAGGGGCTGTAGTGAACCAGCCTATATTTTAAAGAGCTCTGGAAGGAAATATTCAAGAGAAGGTAAAAGTATGTGAATAACAAGATGGCCAGAAAAGGCCAGCAGGTTGCCTAAACATAGGGAGCTTGGAATTGTGGGAAAACCAAGCTGAGTAATGAGTTTTCTTCTGGATAGTCAGTGGTTGTCTGAGTCTTTAACCACTCAATTCCTAACATCCACAGGCAGGCAGCCAAAAGAATAAGAATGACCAAAACAATAATGTTCGGGCATGTTCTGCCTGGATCTCAGCCTCTAACCCAAACTCATTCATCAGGTTACTCTTCAATCTCAGTGTATTAGTCCTTTCTCTGCTATAAATAAATACCTGAGACTGGGTAATTTATAAAGAAAAGAGGTTTAATTGGCTCATGGTTTTACAGGCTGTACAGGAAGCATGGCTGGGAAGACCTCAAAAAACTTACAATCGTGGCAGAAGACAAAGAGGAAAGAGACACATCTTCACATGGTCAGAACCGGAGGAAAACAGAGAGCAAAGGGAGAGATGCTACACACTTTCAAAAACTAGATCTCGTGAGAATTCACTCGCTATCACCCTATCACCAGAAGAGCAAGGGGGAAATCCATCCCCATGATCCAATCACTTCCCACCTGTCCCTCCCCAAACATTGGGGATTACAATTTGAAATGAGATTTGGGTGGGGACACTGAACCAAACCATATCACTCAACTTCCATGCCTGTTCTCAGTGTTGTTTTTACAACTCTTCAAAATACTCAGCTGCCAGTCACTTCCTTCATTCCCTGGGCACATTTAAAGGGAGTCAGGGGACAGAGAGAACACTGACATAATTGATCACAATATCCAGCTTAGAGAGGAAGAAATAGCATCACTCAGGAGAGGGGGGTAACCAAGAGAGTTGAAAGAATACCTGAGGAAACTTGAGTGAATGTGAGGGATTGGGAAAGTCAGAGAGATGATGGTTCATGGTCAGATGTGGGAATTTCAGACTTTGCATTGATAGCATGGACATATTTGTACACAATGACAAAATTTGAGATGTGGTCATTAGCGTGGGTTGGTGGAGTCAAGAGGGAGAGGGAGGAAGAGGAGGGGGAGAGAGAGGGAGAATTAATCTATGGCAAAGAACAAACAGTGTCATACTTTTCATACATTTGGTAACCTCTCTCTATTTTGCCTATTGTCATAGTATAAGCCATATGTTGGAATCTATGTCAAAATCCTAGCCAAATTTGCAAAACTGATAATTTTGTAATGCACTGGTCTAGTGATGAAAAACACTGTAAAAGAAGAAACTGATAAACCCAGAAAAGACCAATAAAAGGTTCTATCTTGTTGGTCCAAAATAAGTGAAATCCTTATAAACTTAATAGATTATTAGAGGAAGTCCTGTACAATTGATTGGTGACAAATAGACAAATATTTTAGCTCTTCTTCTTAGATAAAAAAAAAATACACAGAAAAGTCACTGGCTTTTTTCAAGTGAGAATAGCTACTCAAGAATCTTTTCTTTTATCTCTAACCAGAAGAGGAAATCAACCTTTGAATTCTGGAGCTAGTCTTTGTTCCAGCTTTACAGTGAAATCTATCTGTCTCTCTCCCCACCCATCACTCACTGCTGTAGGGCTGTCTAAGATCTCTGATCACTAAGTAGACACTAAGGCCAAATGACAGAGAAACTGTTTTATTAGTGTTTTATTGTTGTGGACAAGTGAAAATACAGGAGGTGGGGATGGTAGTTGTGTTTCTTTTCATTTTATTTCTTCCTTTTTCTTTTCTTTTAAATATGTTTTTCCTTGGTGTTTAATATTTTTAAACTTCTGTACTGTGAAAGTTGGACCCCATATCCATGCAGCATAAATATATGACCATGTTTAAACAGGGATCCTTTGAAAATTTATTTGCTATCTATCCAACTGGAGGGAGGACTCCAGAAACCTTGTGGATGTGCACAGAAACTCTCCCTCCTTTCATTTGTGAATGCCTAAAACATGCCCAAACGAGCTAGAGTATGGAACTCGAATCTATAAGGATCTCCCAGGTACCATAGCAACACATCACAATAGTTTTTATACAATATATCATGTGCATGAGAATATTACTGTGAGACTCGTTTATGTGTAGATGGTTGATAAGATCAACTCCAGCTAACCTGATTATTACAATATTATTGAGTTTCATGTCTACACAGCTGCCTTATCAACTTGAACGCGTTTATTGCTCTGTTTGGGGTAAATATGCAATTACTCTGATAGCAATGATTTGCAGAGGTTAGAAACACGTTAAATTAAAAAGGCCTGAAATCATACCATGAATCCAACTTTTGAAATACTAAACCTGTGTTGAAATAGCTTCTTCTTTCTGGATTTCTCTCTTGAAATAACATTGATTATTAATGGCTGACTATTACAGCATTAAACATTTAGAGACATAGAAAATAATCACATGGTATAAAGAATAAATTAAAAATCACTTAATTGTACCATTAAAATATAAATTAAAAATATACAATTTTACACAGTTTATCTACTAAAAGATTATTTTTGTATATTGTTTTCCTATTTAACTTTTTATTATGAGCATTTTCTCTACATCCCATTTAATTAATGATACTTCATTTAATTGGGTTCTAAGGTTGGGTATTTAGTCTATTTCTAATTTCTCTATATTATAAATGAGGTAATAATGAAATGTTTGTCTATGTTTGTATTAGTCCATTCTCACATTACTATAAAGAAATATCTGAGGCTAGGTAATTTATAAAGAAAAAAGGTTTAATTGGCTCATGATTCTGTACAAGAAGCATGACAGTATCTGCTTCTGGGGAGGCCTCAGGGAGCTTTTACTCACTGCAGAATGCAAAGTGGGAGCAGGTATCTTACATGGCAGAAGCAGGAACAAGAGAGAGAACGGAGAGGTGCTACACACTTTTAAACAACCATATCTCATAAGAACTCACTCACTATACAGTACCAACGGGGGATGGTGCTAAACCATTCATGAAAAACCGCCCCCACAACCCAGTCACCTCCCACCAGGCTCCACCTCCAACACTGAGGATTATAATTCTACATGAGATTTGGGTGTGGACACAGATCCAAGTCATATCAATGTTTTAACATATATGTCACATACAGTCTAGAATTGGAACTACTGAATCAACTGATGTAAACTATTTTAAACTTTAAACATATATTCCTTCCAGAAAGGTGGGCATACAAAGATTTGTATTTCCTTTCACTCACATGCCACTTGTTGCTATCATATAAGACATATCATATAAGATATGTTTTGCATATTATATTGTTTTGCAAATGTTTTATTACTAGTGTTGAATTTTTCTTGTTTATTGTACATTTACATGTTTTATTTCATAAAAGATATGTGTTCTGTTCTCATTGTGATTAGATTTGGCCTTTCATTTTTTTTTTTAATTTTGCTCTAGAAGAACAAAGCTGGAGGCATCATGCTACCTGACTTTAAACTACACTACAGGGCTACAGTAAACAAAACAGCTTGGTACTGGTACAAAGCCAGGTATACATAGACCAATGGAACAGAATAGAGAACCCAGAAATAAGACTAAACACCTACAACTATCTGATCTTTGATAATAAATGGTTCTGGGATAACTGGCTAGCCATATGCAGAAGATTCAGATTGGACCCCCTTCTTATACCATGTACAAAAATTAACTAAAATTAGGTTAAACACCTACATGTGAAACCTAAAACTATAAAAACCCTGGAAGACGACCTAGGCAGTCCTGGTCCTAGGCAGTCCTGGAAGAGGACACAGGCATGGGAAAGATTTCATGCCAAAGATGCCAAAGATGCCAAAAGTAATTACAACAAAAGCAGAAATTGACAAATGGGATCTAATTAAACTAAACAGCTTCTTCACAGCAAAGGAAACTATCAACAGAGTAAACAAACTACAGAATGGGAGAAAATTTTTGCAAACTATGCATTCTGCAAAGGTCTAATATCCAGCATCTGTAAGGAACTTAAACAAATTTATAAGGAACAAACAAACAACCCCATAAAAAAGTGGGCAAAGCACACAAACAGATATTTTTCATGCAGCCAACAGTCATATGCTAAAAAGCTCAACCTCACTGATCATTAGAAAAATCCAAATCAAAATCACAATGAGATACTATTTCACACCAGTCAGAATGGCTATTATTAAAAAGTAAAAAAATAAGAGATGCTGGCAAGATTGTGGAGAAAAAGGAATGCTTATACACTGTTGGAGTGTAAATTAGTTCAACTGTTGTGGAAGACAGTGTGGCAGCTCCTCAAAGACCTAAAGACAAAAATGCCATTCAACCAGCAATCCCATTACTGGGTATATACCCAAAGGAATATAAATCATTCCATCATACAGACACATCCACGCATATGTTCATTGCAATGTTATTCACAATGACAAAGACATGGAAACAACCTAAATGCCCATCAATGATAGACTGGATAACGAAAATGTGGTACATATACACCATTTAATACTATGCATCCATAAAAATGAACAGGATCATGCCCTTTGCAGGGACATGGATGGAGCTGGAGGCCATTACCCTTAGCAAACTAACACAGGAACAGAAAACCAAATACCACATGTTCTTACATTAGCAGGAGCTAAATGATGAGAACAGATGGACACATAGAGGGAAACAACACACACTGGGCCTATTTGAGGGTGGAGAACGGGAGGAGGGAGAGGATCAGAAAATATAACTAATGGATTCTAGGCTTAATACCTGGGTGATGAAATAATCTGTATACCAACCCCCATGATACACATTTACCTATATAACAAACCTGCATATGTACCCCTGAATTTAAAATAAAAAATTTTTAAAAATGCTTTGCTTTTTAGGACTTGAAAATACTTTCTTCATTTTTTTGGCTTTCTTCACAATTTTATTTATGTATATATTGTGTTCAGAAATCTGTTACTTTGAAATATATATAAGAAAATGTATTGAAATTTTTATTAAGAGATCTCTACTCACTTTTATGATCTCTTTGTAAGATTAGATGAAAGTTTCCAAAATTTTCTTCTAGGTGTTCTATTATTTCAAAATTTTCATATAGTTTTACAATCTATCTGAAAAGTGCCCTAATATATTCTATTATTATAGGTTGCTCACATGCCTTAGCCAAAATGGATTTGTACTTCGTATAATAAAGCAATATTAAGCAAAATCCACTTCTTTGATAAGAATTTTTTTTTAGAATTTTAACTCTAATTTTGACAAAGAAAATGCTTCAAATGTATGAAAGACATGCATTAAAAAAATGTAGTATATCAATTAATTAAAGGTGGGTACAAGGGAATAAGAAATGATTAACATTTCTTTCCATTAAATGTTTCATAGAAAACATTTACCTTGGAGAAATACCGACATCGTTTTTTTTTGCTTTAATAACAATAATGATATTTAGACATTGCCTATTACCTTATGAGTGCCTGACTTGTTTAAATTTTATTGCTGTTTCAGGATACAAGTCTATTTGTGTTAAGAATATATGCTACCCAAATAGGAAAAAAAAAAGCAGTCTGTGATTAATGTATTTACCAGTTTATTGTGGGATAGCATAATTTTCCAGGCCTATGGACTTTGGACTTTGAACATTTTTAAAACTTTTTTTTTTTTTTTTGAGATAGAGTCTCTCTCTGTCACCCGGGCTGGAGTGCAGTGGCGCGATCTCGGCTCACTGAAAGCTCTCCCTCCCGTGTTCACGCCATTCTCCTGCCTCAGCCTCCCGAGTAGCTGCGACTACAGGCGTCCTCCACCACGCCCAGCTGATTTTTTTGTATTTTTTTAGTAAAGACGGGGTTTCGCCGTGTTAGCCAGGATGGTCTTGATCTCCTGACCTCGTGATCTGCCCGCCTTGGCTTCCCAAAGTGCTGGGATTACAGGTGTGAGCCACCGCACCTGGCCAATTTTTAAAACTTTAATCATATTCTATCACTAGGCATTTAGGTTGCTTCACAAATAAAGTTTTGCCAAATTTTTTTCTTACCCAGAAATGATCAACTGTGCAGAATAATCCAAAAATTATTTAATTATTGTTTGCCATTTTATAATATGTTTGACAGGTATGAAGAAGTGTTTCTTAAGTGGAATACATGACAATTTAGGTTAACTGTAGGTGGTACAGGATAAATTATTTTTTCTTTAAATTAAGAGGATCCTTACATTTCCTTGATTAATTCAGATATTCACATATTAGATTTGCATAAGTCATGGTATTTCTTTATTTAACATTATTTACTGTATTACTTAAGTCACATACTGAGCTACCACGTTCAAATCAGTTTTGAAGCATGTGTCATAATTGATGATTTGCACTATTATGACAATTATTCCCACATTATTTTTAGACATTTCAGTTACTTTCAAGCCTACCCACCCATATAAATATTTTTGCTTTGTCTAATTTGAATTTGCCAAACAGATTTTATGCAAGGTCAACTCTCATCTAGACATGAAAAATAATAAAAGAAAAAAAATCACTATTAAAAATTCCTAAGCACCACAATTGACTTGCTTTTGTTGTGAACTGGGTGCAATTATTATCAAGCTAAGTGCCTCTCATTAATCAATATTAATTATTTCTGCAAGGGAGGATGTAAATCAATATTAAGAATTTTCTGGAGATTTCACAGATCTCAATCAAGAATATGTTTGCATTTGCATGCACTGTAACAAGAGCCAGCTGGGAAATGCACCATTTGCTTGAAAAGGTGGGAAACCCCACCTTTTATAAATCTCTGTGTCATTTTTGCAGACAAAGAAAGCAAAGTGCTGAGAAGTTTCCTGTAAAAGTATTACGGTGAGAAAAGTAAGAACATATATAACCAATTTTTCACACAAAAATGAATGATCAACTCTACAGAATAATCTATACAATCTTAATTTCTATTTGACTTTTTTATCTTCTGGTACTTCATTTTGCATATAAGACATACATCTCCCTAGAAATCCCCAAAGAGCAAGAAGGGGGCTGAAGGTTGGAAGAGAGAGAAAGAGCTCATGAGAGCCTGGACTACATATTTCTCCTTTGAGATCTTTTGTTACCCCAACATTTCCCTCATATCTTTCCATAGCTTATTTGCCTGACTGGATTCTTCATTTGGGTAGGGTCTTGTTTATCTTGTTCCTTTCTCTAGCTCATTTGCCTAATATAGTGTCTGGTCATGGTAGGACCTCCACTGTTTGTATTCTTTGTGTGTCAGTGGAATGAACAAAAGCAAGGACAGACAGATGGAAGGAAGGAAGAGAAGTAGAGGCAAAGAGGAGAAAGAGGAAGAGAAGGAGGGAGAAATGGAGGGAGGAAAGAAGGAAGAAAGGAAGAAAGCAAAGAAAAAGAGAGGGAGAGAGGGAAAGGGGAAGAGAAGAAGAGAGGGATGGAGGGAGGGAGAAAGAAAGGAAGAAGGAACCAGTCTAGCAGATATCTTAATTTCTTGCAACTGACTCATTAAAAGTAACATTCATTTCCATTATACAAAGAGCAAGAAACAGAAAGAAGTAACTGTCATCTTCACCAGCTCTCAAATTGTCTTCAAACTCTAGCTGTATCATTTGGTTTAGAATTTGGAAATTCCTGGGCATAGATGCAATGATGTTCAGATGAAAGATTTAAAACTGCATTCCAGAGCATTTCAATCTGTAGTATTTCATCCTCAATACTATGGAGATAGGAAGTAATACATTATACCAAGAAGGCATTTGACATCTATTAGTGAGTTCATCTGTAACATTAGGTTTACCCTGGAAAGTTCAACTACGACATATGGTAATAAAGGGACCACATTCTAGAGAAAACATCTCCTAGCTCCTACTCCCTTTCCTTCCCCTCCTCCTACTTTCAGCAACATACTTCAGAAAAAGATAAACTCTCTGTGCTCCTGTCCAATTAGATCAGACTTTTAAAAAGAGGTAAAATCCTAATGTGTTCTATGCAGCATTTAAAAGTATACTTCCTAAAAGATTAAGTTATTATGTTTAAAGTTAACATGAGTGTTTTAGATGTATTACCACTTGAACATTTCTTACGTCAAAACTGTGCAATGCTTTTTACAAAACTTTAATATACCCATTTAGAGTTCTTGGTTTAAATTAGTATTTAAGTTCTTGACTGTGTTTATTGATGGCTATCACAAAGTCGGCTCTATCATTGATAAGCTAATCTAAACTGTTTTGTAAAATAATGTTTTTCACATAACACCAGAAAAAAAAAAATGAGCCATCTTACACCAGTCAGAATGGCTGTAATTGTTGGCCTGGATGCAGAGAAAAGAAAATCCTTATACACTGTTGTCAGGAACGTAAATTAGTTCAACCTCTATTGAAAATAGTATGGAGATTTCTCAAAGAAATAAAAATATAACTACCTTTCCACCCAGCACTCCCACTACTGGGTGTCTACATAAGGGAAAATAAATCATTACATTAAAAAGATGCCATTGGGAGGCCAAGGAGGGTGGATCACGTGGTCAGGATAGCGAGACCATCCTGGCCAACATGGTGAAACCCTGTCTCTACTAAAAATACAAAAATTAGCTGGGCATGGTGCTGCTTGCCTGTAATCCCAGCTGCTCGGGAGGCTGAGACAGGAGAATTGCTTGAACCAGGGAGTCAGAGGTTGCACTGAGCCGAGATCATGCCACTGCACTCCAGCCTGGAGACAGAGCAAGACTCTGTCTCAAAAAAAAAGATAGCTGTACATGTATGTTCACTACAGCACTATTCACAAGAAAAAAGTCACAGAACCAACCTAAATAGCCATCAATGGTTAACTGGATAAAAGAAATGTGGTGTATATATACACTGAGGAATACTACACAGCCATAAAAAAAATGTAATCGTGTCCTTTGCAGCAACATGGATAGAGCTGGAAGCCGTGATCCTAAGTGAACTGATTCAAAAACAGAAAGTGAAATACTGCATGTTCTCGCTTATAAGTGGGAACTTGAAGCAATGGATACACATGGACATAAAAACAAAAATAATAGACACTGGGGACTCCAAAAGGGAGGAGGGCAAGGGTTGAAAATTACCTATTGGGAACAATATTCACAATTTAGGAAATGCGTATACTATAAGCCCATATCTACACAATACATCCATGAAACGAACATGCACATGACACTCTGAATCTAAAATAAAATAAAATTTAAACAATTAATTATTTTCCTACTACAAAAGATGCCGTTTCCTTCACTTATCATTTGTATATAGCTAATTCCTGAGGAAAATATTTTGTTCTCCATTTTCCCTAATCTTATAGGAAACACAAGATGTGTATCCTCTAGAAGAATCTCTTCTTGCATTCTCTTGTGCCAATTAACTAACATCAGGAACCATTTTAGAGGATGAAAAAGGTTGCTTTAAAGCCCCATAACCAAAATTATACCTTACTTACATTTTTCCTCCTTGCTGTAATATCACGAAATCTTACTATATTATAACAATGTTATGTATTTACATCACTCAGTTTTTCTTTATACAATCTCTTTCTGAGCTGTAATGAGGTGCATTATCAACTGTGAGTTGTCAGCATGTGTGTGTCTGTGTGTATCTGTATGTGTGTGTCTGTGTGCCTGTATGTCTGTGTGTGTGTCTATATGACTGTGTGTGCGTGTCTGTGTGTTTGTGTGTGTGTGTGTGTGTGCATGTGAGTTTAATCAAAATACTTGACTGGGTGGTAAGATGGGAGTGAGACTGATATTAAATTAAAGGAAGTTTAGATTTTTATTTTAAGTAAAGAAAATATAGTATTTAGAATTATTTGTATTATACATAGGCTTCATGAATTCTCAATATTAACAAGAAATTCATAAAACAGATAAAATAGAAAAATTATATTTATTGCCAAAAAAGCAAATAGCCATACAATTCTTTGTCATATCGGTATCCCCTAATGTCTACAAAATATGATTTGATTTGTAAAGCTCTTGTTTCAGATTGTGTCGGCCACAGGTATTCCCCTGGGAATGTCGGACCCGAGGTTTGGTTAAGCAGCTTGCCTGGGAAAACTGTGTCACAGAAAATCCTTAACGTAACCTTAAAGGATTGTTTAATAGGTTTAATAATTTTTAACAAACAGAAATTAAATCATGTTCATAGTGCCTTTCCACTGATTGGCATTTCAGTCCTCAATCTACACTACCTCAACTGTACAACAATCCTCTGTGAGATTATTACTCTTCCCATTTTCTGGATAAGGATTTGGGGACTTCCCTCTCTAGAAGGGTGGAGACTTAGACCTGATCATCTGCCTCCTAGCCTAGTGCACTTGCCATTCTATCATAGTTGCCTCCAGAGCCATTAAGCACTTAAGAATTAAAAAAAATTCCAGAAGTAATATCAGAGGTAGTTCAGGAAATGACTATAACTTTCTCTATAAAATATTAAAGTTGGTTATTTGCTATCACTCTTGTACTCAAGGACAAAATTTATTCCACTTTTGAATTCAAGCCAATAATTGTTGGCATTTATGAGGAGACTTTCTCCCATATAGACAATGTTTTGAACTTACACTCTTTTTTGAATCATTTTTTTGTGCACTACTATTGATCTGGCTTGATTGACATGGCCTTACAGGTTCAGAATATTTTAACTCAAAAGAAACATGTTTACAAGGCAATAAACTCGGTAGGTAGATAAATAGATTAAAAAAAAGACCGATTTCCAAAAAGATACAAAAGCATCCTTCAAAAACTGAAACAAAGAAAACATTACAAGTTTTGAAATGTGACACCAGTTGCTATTTCAGGGCAATTCACCAATGACTAATTAATGGGCAGATTAGATTTTCTTCCAATTTGCAACCACGTGCAAATTATTTCTGGGGAATTACATGTAATTTTAGCACAAACTTTTTCAGATTATATGATAAGTAGAAAGTAGGCCGGTGATTCTCACCCAGGGCAATTTTGCCCCTCCGGCGATGTTTGGCAACATCTGGAGAAATTTTCGGTAGTTACCTCTGGGTGGGGAAAGTTACTGGTGAATTGTAAGACGGAGGTCAGAGATGCTGCTAAACATCCTACAATTTGCAAAACAGGCTTACATAATAAAGACTTTTCTGGCCCAAAATGTCAATAGGGCCAAGGGTGAGAAATCTTGCATTAGATAAAGCATTTGGAATGTTAGACAAATGGAAAGGAAAGAGCAGTAAGAAAACATTCGGCAACTGTGTGACAGCAAAGACTCAAGGGTGCGTGAAAGTGAAAACATCTGGTGTCAAAAATGAAAAGGCCAAGGGTACAAGTGAACACTTCTGTCACCACCACCTGAGGCTACTTCTCAGGTAGCTCATGTCATGAAAGTTTGCTTTTCCAGACACAGCCACCAAACCACGCCACCTACTCTTTCTCCAAGATGAACACTGCCCATTTAATTCCCTTCTATTACCTACTAGCTAATATACTTTAGCTCAAAATGCTCTCTGCCATTAAAGCCCTAAACTTTGGAATTTTCTTCCCCCTTCAATGATATCTGAAAATGTGAGTTGCATTTGAGACCTTCCTTTTCTGATAGAACATCCCTGATGTTCCTTTTCTGATAGAACGTTTCTGATTTTCTTCCTTCCCTGATACTTCACCCAGCGAGTCACCTTCATTTTTCTCTGAACTCACCTAAGCTCAGGAGGAAAAACATTTGCGCTCCTGTCCTTTGTGATAGAGACTGTGAATCATTCACCAACTATCCCTGTTTCTTGCATTCATGTATTCAAAAGGCAGCAGGACATTATTAAATTTGCCACATCACACTATTTTCAAGATACCTACTTTTCTACCTTACTGCAATTGTCACCTATAGTCTGTCACTCACATATGGTTTTCCCAACACACTTTTTTTTTTCTTTTTTCTCTTTTTTTTTGAGATGGAGTTTCGCTCTTGTCACCCAGGCTGGAGTACAGTGGCACAATATTGGCTCACTGCAACTTCCGCCTCCTGGTTTCAAGCGATTCTCCTGCCTCAGCCTCCCAAGGAGCTGGGATCACAGATGCCTGCCACCATGCCCGGCTCATTTTTGTGTATTTTTAGTAGAGATGGGGTTTCACCATGTTGGCCAGGCTGGTCTCGAACTCCTGACCTCAGGTGATCCACCTACCTCTGCCTCCCAAAGTGCTGGGATTACAGGCATGAGCCACTGCACCCAGCCCAACACACTTTTCCCTTATGTTTCCCACTGTTACACAAGCAAGCCAGTTAGTTTTTGTTTTCTTGAACTATATGCCTTGACCCAATAGACACTTGTTGACTTCTATTTTAACAGCTTCCAAAGCCATAAAATAGGTTCTGAAGATCCAGAGGTTACCTAAAAGAGCTCAAGTGTGTAATTCTTCAGGAATTTTGTAACTTATTTGGTCTCAAGCTTAAAAAACAGCTATTTGTCATATTTCATATTTCTGGCTCAATAGACCAAACTGATGTAGTTTGTGTCTGCTCCCCACTGTAAAAAGGAGGTAAAAAGTCTAGTTGGTTATTTCTGCACAATTTTCTTATCTCAAAATAATACTGAGTTTGCTTCATCAGATCTGTGTTCATTAACATCAGTAGAAATATTTGCCAGTCACCAATCTTTTTTCACAAATGACAAATTCTGAAAAGGAAGAGTTAAACATTTTGACAATTGTGTCAAAACAAAATAAAAGCTGAAAGTTACCTGGAACAGTAGCTCTCTATTCAGATGAAATAAAGAATCCATTCTCCTGATCTCATCTCACATGGCACTTTCTTTAAAATGCTGTTTCATCATAGTTGGAAAGCAAAGATAGGAAGCTTCACAAAGACACCTACGGAAAAAAAAAAAAAAAAAAGACCCTCTTTCTTGATCATAAGCTTTCACTTGGTGACAAGAAGAAATCCTGTCTGCTGACATTGACAAAGCAGTCTTGGACTCTATACAGCCTCTTTATTATGAGATCTGATCAAAGTCCTCTATATAAAAGTAAGTGGAACAGCCAAGTTTTTTGTTTTACCTTAAAGACCTTCAGCTTGATCTCAAAGTCTAAAAGCTGCTCTTCTAGGAGCTTTGGAAATTGAATGTTTTTATTAGCTAACAGAATAAAACAGTGCAAATTCTGTTTATTAGATATCCCCAAAATACTCATTGCTGACGTGGTACCCTAGGGAACCACCCATTTGGGGGCACAAATGACATAACACAGCCCATGCTCACTCAGCACACAGATTGAACTGAGAGTAAAGTGAGTTTGGGAAAAGCTTTCATAAACATGTTTGTTATTTACATAGCATGTATAAAATGATTTACATGACTTAAAACTTCTTGGACATTTGTTTATAACATTCACTTGACAATTAACCATTTCCTTTCTTAGAACATCTTGGCAACTGTTGTTTTAGGCCTTTAATTAAATTTTCTGTTCCTTGTTTTTTTTTTTTAAGTTTCAAATTTTTATGACTTAACTGTAGAAGTAAATTGTAACATCATGTATGCATTCCTTTCTTTTTCTTATTTCCTGGAAAGGTTTATTTATTTATTTAATGAATTTATTGTGTATAATTAAGGTATACAACATGATATTATGAGATACATAGAGATACTAAAAAGGTTACTAAGGTGAAACAAATGAAGATATCCATCATCTCACAGTCAACCATTTTGATTGTTTTTGTGGCAACAGCAGCTAAAATCTACTCATTTAGCATGACTCTCCTATGCCATACAATTTCATTACCTACAGTCCTCAAGTTGTATATTAAGTCTCTGGCTTTGTTCATCCTACATATCTGCTACTTTGTATCCTCTTACCTACATCTCCCCATTTCTTCCCCACCACCCCTCCTTAGCCCCTGGTAACACTGTTTTGTTCTCTATCTCTGTATATTTGAAATTTTGTTTTTATATTCCACATCTATTAATAAATGATATAAAGCAATATTTGTCTTTCCTTGTCTGGCTTATTTCACTTAGCATAGTCCTATGGTAGCTCTCTTTTAATTTCCTTAGAAACCTCCATACTGAATTCTTTATTAGTTCTAAAGGTGGTGTTTGTGGAATCTTTGGGCTTTTTTACGTATGGGATCATGTAATTGTCAAATAGAGATCATTTTACTTCTCCCTATCAGATTTCAGTGACTTTGGTTTCTTTTTCTTGTCTGATTGCCCTGGCAAGCACTTCCAGTACAATGTTGAATGGAAGTGGCAAAAGCAGGCATCCTTGCTTTGTACCAGATCTTAGTGGAAATGTTTTCAGTTTTTCCCCACTGATGATACTGTCAGCTGTGGGGTTTTCATAAATGGCCTTTATTATGCTGAGGAACTTTCCTTTTATACCTAACCTCTTAAGAGTTTTTATCAAGCAAATACATTGAACTTTGTCAAACGCATTTTCCACATCAATTGAGATAATCATGAGGTTTTTATCTTGCATTGTGTTAATGTCATGTACTACACTGATTAATTTGCATACATTAGACTGGACTTGAATGTCAGGGATAAATCTCACTTGTTCATGACGTATAATATTTTTGATGTGTTGTTCTTTTTTTGCATTTCTTACCTATTATTCCATCCAATGGAATGAAAGCTCTATGAGGAAGGGGGTTGTGTTTTGTTCACTCTACCAGGATGCCTAGAAGAATACCTGACAGCTGGTAGATGCATACTCTTCAATACATATTTGTTGAATGACTTTCAAATCCTCTCACTGTGCCTCAACCTGGATTTAACCCATGAAAATGTCTGGATGATTAATAAGTCATTGTTGACTCAACATGTTAACTTGTTTACAAATGTAGGATTGTAGATCATTGTTATTTATTGAGCATTAATATGTACAGCCGTATTCTCACTTAAGCCTTAGAACAAACCTGCAGGATACAGTTTACTACCCAAATTTTATAGATGAGGAAACTGACAGAGAGCATAGTAGGTAAGTTGCCCCAGTTACGGTGCAGAGCCTAGATTCAAACGTGGGTCAGTCTGATTCCAAAGCTCAGGACAACCTGAGTTAGAAGGCCATAAGTCTCAGGTATTAAATAGACTACACTGATGGCTACTGCTATCTCTTTATACAAGTTGATATGGTTTGGATTTGTGGCCCCGTCCAAATCTCATGTTGAATTGTAACCACCAGTGTTGGAGAAGAGGCCTGGTAGGGGGTGACTGGATCATGGGGGCAGATTTCCCCACTGCTGTTCTCATGATAGCTAGGTCTCACAAGAAGTGGTTGTTTAAAAGTCTATAGCCCTCCTCCTTCACTCTCTTCCTCCTTCTCCGGCTATGTAAATGTGCCTGCTTCCTCTTTACCTTCTGCCATGATTGAAAGTTTCCTGAGGGCTCCCCAGCCATGCCTGTACAGCCATGCCTGTACAGCCAGCAGAAGTGTGAGCCAATTAAACCTCTTTTCTTTATAAATTATCCAGTCTCCGTTGTTCTTTACAGCAACACGAGAATGGACTAATAGACAAGGTAAGTCTTCACTAAAATATTTAATACTAGGTTACAGTGCTTTGTATTGTCAAAATGTTCTAAATATCAAACAAAACTTCAGATTCCTATGATGTAAGTATTCTGATTTTCATTTGGTGGACAATGGAACTAAAACGAGAAAAGAGCAAACACATTCACTAAAGGCAATAGAGCTAGAATTTCAAATTATTTTGAAATTACTATGTCCTAATTTTATTCTCACATGGTTGAGACATGTCTCAAAATACATGAGAATTATTACAACTCACACTGTTACCAGTTTGTTGTCACCAGTTTGTAGTAAAGTCAGTGATTCCATGCTGGAGTTCAGTGAAATACTAACAATAACAAAAACAATAACCATTGTCTTGTTCAAATGTTTGCAATGTAACAAATAACATTCTATAGTTTTGTAAATATAATTTTATTTAATCTTTATGTGAACCATAGGAGATAGATTTTTTTCATGTCATAAATAAAGATTTGACTTTAAAAAGTTAGTCACAGGACAGATGCAGTGACTCACACCTGTATTCCCAGCACTTTGGAAGGCTGAGGCAGGTGGATCACTTGAGGCCAGGAGTTCAAGACCATCCTGGCAAACATGGAAAAAACTTGTCTCCACCAAAAATACAAAAAAAAAAAAAAATTAGCTGGATGTGGTGCTGCATGCCTGTGGTCCCAGCCACTTGGGAGGCTGAAGTAGGAAGGTCCCTTGAACCCGGGAGGCAGAGATTGCAGTAAGCCATGATCACCCCACTGAACTCCAGCCTGGGTGACAGAGTAAGACCTTGTCTCAAAAAAAAAAAAAAAAAAAAGGAAAGAAAAAAGAAAAGTTAGTCACAGAACCAGTTTTTGGTTCAAACAGAATTCAAACTTAGTGTATTTGTCAAGGGTCTCCAGAGAAACAGAATCAATAGAAATATATATATGAAATTCACATACATATGAAATTTAGTCTAAGTCTGAAGGTACAAAAACCAGGAGCGCTGATGATTTACAGCAGGCGAAGATGAATGTACCAGGGAGAGAAATTTTCCCTACCTCTGCCTTTTTGGTCTATTTAGGCACTCAATGGATTGGATGGTGCACGTGCATTGATGAGAGCAATCTTCTTTACTCAGGCTATTTTTTAAAATGCTACTCTCATCTGGAAACATCCTCACAGACACACTCAGAAATGTTTTACCAGCTACCTGGCCATATTTTAGCTTAGTCAGATTGACATACAAAATTATCCATCACGCTCACATTGACCTGAATCTAATGTGGATGTGCTGACCTACTATGCTCTGCCTCCTCCCTGTGGAGAAATCACTTTTCAGTACAAATCATATGCCACGAGACAGCTGCTCAAATGTACAAGGAAGCAAGCACAGACCAGCAAGTTATTGTTAAACACAGTATTTATTAAACAATATGATAGCATAACATCCTATAAGAAATAATACCGGTTGACTGATCTACTCAGGAACATAAAAGGATATGTAAAAGTGCAATTCAGACCATATTCATGGAAAGATTTTAGAGAAAAGAGAAGCCACTGTGACCTGAATATTCAGAGAAACATCACAGGCAAAGTGGCCTTTGGGTTCACTCAGACTCCGAAGGGCTAGTCATTGAGTCTCTTCCATGTTCCAGGCTCGGTTCCAGTCAGAGATACAACAGTGGATAAATCAGTGTGGACACTTAAAGGAGGGGAGTTGGACATAGGTGGTGGAGAGGGGAGACAATTCCATATGTGGGGAAAGGAGCAGAGTTATTGAGCTGAGCATGACATGCCATGTTCTGAGCTATGAGGAGGTGGGCTGATCTGCAGAGTTCACACTGGGAAGGAATGGGAAATCAGATTGGATGGACAAGACATGGTTAGATTACAGCCTTGAAAATCAAGCGGAGGGCTCTGACAGGATTAGCGACTGATGGCTCTTAAAATGAGGTTTTTAGGAAGAATTTTCTAGTGACATTAAAAGTCAGCGACACCAGGAATGGAGCCCAGTTGGTTATGAAGTGTATCCTAATGTGAGATGATGATTTGGGGGCAGCGGGAACTGAAAGGAAGAGATAGATGCCGGAGACGTTAAGTAGGAAAAAATAAGATGTCAAGCTGTGTTTGCGACCAAAAGGGAAATCCACCCAGGTACCTAAAGTAATGAAGAATCCTAAGTGCCTCATTTGTTCCAGAAATGAGGACAGGATGAGAAATGTTTCCAAGCCAACAGGCAGACCTGAATGCATGCTGGAGAAGAGCCACACGCCATGTGGGGGCTGAATGCTGGCCTTGGCCATGTCAGTAATAGAGTCTAATGAACTAAGACAAGAGTTGCAGGAAATAGACCATCAGTGTAGTGACCTTATTTCTAGGACTCAAAAGGGGATTTTACTTTCCTCTGATTCTTAATATGTTCTCATGAACACTTATACAAAAGTAAGAAATTAAATCACTTTTCATTAAATGTTAGTTAATGATTTGTGTTATTATGACTACGTTTTATTATATTTAATTTGTATGTATTTAATTTGTTCTAGAAATTACATGACATGTGGAAACTATAGGTTTGGAATTCTTACTAAGCTTTAGGCAAATGTCTCGGTATTTTCCCTATTTTTGTGAAAATATCTTAGTCATTCAAAAATATTGGCCCATATCACTTATTTATATGTAATCATATGATTTCAAAGAGGCAATTCAAAATACTGATGAAACTGCTTTATAAACAGTCAAGATTATTTATAGTTCTAGAAACAACTTTTTAATTATATTTTAAAAGTCAAGAGAGATAATTAATTAGGATGGTGTATATAGATTTGTTGCATATTCATATAAGATTGATTATAAAGTTTAAAACAAAATAGTGACTTTAAAAATGCAGAGAAGATACAAAATCAACTCAAAATAGATTACAGACTTGAATATACAATCTGAAATTGTAAAACTCCTGGAAGGAAACAAAGGAGAAAATCTTCAAATTGGTCATGGCAATGATTTCTTGGATACGACCCTAAAAACACAAGTAACAAAAGCAAAAATAGACAAATGGTACTCCATCGCACTATACAACAAAGGGAGCAATCAACAGAACAGAAGGGTAACCTACACAATCAGAGACAGAAAATTTTTGTAAACCATGTGTTTCATAAGGGGTTACAAGTCAAAATATATAGAAACAATATATAGGGAACTAATATGTAGGGAACTGCTATAACTAAATAACAACAACAAAAAGTAAGCAGATTAAGAAAATGAGTAAACGACCTAAATAGACATTTATCTATGTAAGACAGAAATAGCAGACAAGTCTATTAAAAGGTGCTCAACATAACTAGTCATTAGGCAAATAGGAGTGAAAACTACAATGAGCTATCACTTCACACCTGTTAGGATGGCCATCATTAAAAAAAAGTGTTAGATTGTGGAGAAATTGGACGCTTATATACTCTTGGTGGGCACGTAAAATAGTGCAGCCACTATGGAAAACAGTATGGAAGTTCCTCAAAAGATTAAAAATAGCACTACCGGCCGGGCGCGGTGGCTCACGCCTGTAAACCCAGTACTTTGGAAGGCTGAGGCGGGCGGATCACTGGAGGTCAGGAGTTCGAGACCAACCTGACCAACATGGTGAAACCCTGTCTCTACTAAAAATACAAAATTAGCTGGGCGTGGTGGCACATGCCTGTAATCCCAGTTACTCAGGAGGCTGAGGCAGGAGAATCACTTGAACTTGGGAGGCGGAGGTTGCAGTGCGCCAAGATCACGCCATTGCCCTCCAGACTGGGCAACAAGAGCGAAACTTCGTCTCAAAACAAAAACAAAACAAAACAAACAAACAAAAAACAACAACAACAGTAACAACAACAACAACAAAACACTACCATATGATCCAGCAGTTCCATTCTGGGTATTCATTCAAAATAATTAAAATCAGGATCTAAAAGAGATATATCTTCACTCCCATGATCATTGGAGAATTATTCTTAATAGCAAAGATATAGAAATAATCTAAATGTCCACCAATGGATGAATGACCAAGAAAATGTATTGCATGAGTCCACTTACATGGCATATGTAAAATAGTCAAACTCATGGAAGCATAAAGTAGAATGATGGTTCCCGGGAGGTAGGGGGAGAAGATGGGGAATGATTGTTCAACGGGTATACAATTTCAGATAAGCAAGACAAAAAGGTTCTAGAGGTCTGAGGTACAACATTGTGCTTGCACCTAACAATGTTGTATTGTACACTTAAAAACTTGTTAAGAGGGTAGAACTCATGTTATTTCTTCTTAACACAATTTTTACAAATGCACTGGAAAGGGTTTTACTTTAGACTGGCATTCTATATTTTCCTGAAGCTGTATGTAGAGCATCGAAGGAAATCATCTTAAACAAACAAACAAAAAGCAGCTACTGGTTAGACTATTGTCACCTTTGCATCACTATGATTGTGTATTATTGAGTTACGTGGCCAATGCTACACAGTGTCCAATGCTCTCACTACACTTGGCTGAATCCTATCAAGCTAAACACTCTTGATGGACAACATCTTGACTAGCCAAGATGCACTGACTGTTTATCAATAGCATCGATTGCACCACAAAGTTACACAATTATGTGACATAATACAAGGGGGGAGCGACACAAGCAACAGGAATCTGATATTGACATCCAGTTTCTAAAGCTTTTCCTAAATTGTTAGGCAAACAAATGTTTAGTATTCAATTTACACAATGATATTCACTACCACTTATTAAATTAACACTGTCTGTTTTATATAAAATCATTATGATAGACATCTTACCAATATGGAAACTGAAGGCCAGAATAATTCAGATGCCCAATGGAGACAGACTTGATAGCATGTCCAGTACTTGAGCATGAGTTTCATTGGTTATTAAGGCTAATTTATCCAATTATCCTTCATAAAAATAAGAGTTGCACAGGGCATTATCTTGTGAATAAATTATCAACATTTGAACTTCATACTTGAATTTAAAAAGAAAAACTGAATTTAGTGTCTAGTGAAGTCTTTACAGACAAGTCATACTATAAAAGAACAGACATTTTATTAGAAATTGTCACTTGATCATTTTTTTAATTGGATATCTGAAATGTGTGCTGTAGGCCAGGCACAGTGGCTCATACCTGTAATCCCAGCACTTTGGGAGACCCAGGTGGAAGGATTGTTTGACCCTGCATAGCAAGATCCTGTCTCTAAAAAATAATAAATAGTAAATAGATTAAAAAAGAAAACGTGTGTTGAAGCTCAAAATGATAATCATTTATTTACTTGGTAATGAGCCATGACCACAAATCAAATGTACTTTTCAAAAATCATCAGCTTCTTGAAACATATAGAGTAAAGGAAGTCGCCTAAAACTGAAGGATAGAAAATTATAGTTCATCCCTAAGGCAGTGGAAAATCTAAGGAGTAGGCTTGTTTAATCCACCCCTGGGTAAATCTCACTGATTCACTTAGATTATTGCCCTGTGTTGTTTTTGAAATATCTCAGAAATGTATTTAAGAATACTAAAACCATTCAATGGTCTAGATTTATAACAGAACTTTTCCATATCTAAAATTGAGAATTTCAGTGGATTTTAAAGTTGAAGATAATCCTTTGCCTAAACCCACCTACTCTATTTCTATTCATCCTGTACTGTTACATCCTTTATTCTCTTCATTATTTTTCATGTTCTTAGAGTTTACAGTATCATGTGGCTTGTGTTTTTCTTACAGTGATTTGCACAAACAATAGATAACATTTTAATTTCTAGAGAGAAATTATCACCATCTCATCAGCTTTAGCATTCACCATCAACTCATGCTAGCAAGAAATTCTGTACTCAGAAAAACTAAACTTACTGTGCAAGAGTTGAACAAATACTCTAAACTAGATAATGCAAACAGGCTGAGTTTTAACACCAGTCCACATCAATCCGAGGTAATTGTTTTAAATGCTGTAAATATTCATTTGATATCTTTACCGTAGAATAAACAATTTCCTACCACTTTCATATACTTCTGAGCCTTCCAGAATACCATAAGGATTTATTTACTTCCTGTAAAACAACAGGGGTCCTTAATCCTGTCAACAGATTACTGGAGCTGAGTTCTCAATGCGTCCCGGGGCGGCGTTGTTTGTGAAATGCTGCCATCTATGGGACAGGGGTGGGCATTGCTCAGGGCCCAGGCAGCGAAACCACAGCCGCCTCTCTGCTGCGCTACGTGGTTGGTTCAGTAAATGAAGCAATTTTTGGTCAATAAACAGGAATAAAAATCATAGCGTTGGCTAGAAAATAAACGTTGCAAACTCCAAGCTGGCACTGCTCTCTACCACAGCTATTCCTTGGGGGGAAAAAATGAGTGCTGTGGCAGTTGTTCCGCAGTAGCTTTGATCCAAATCTGTTTCTCTTTTTTTTCTCCCACACCCACATTTACGCTTTTATCCAAAATGTTGCAATGTGGTTAGAACAATACAACCTTCCACGCATTGGCAAACAAATAGGTTAACTTGGTTAATTAAAGTTTTAAAACTCACCCATTCTGAATAATAGCATAAACCAAATTTGCGAAGGACTCCTGACCTTCCTGTGTGTCATAGACGGCTGTGAGACAATGCAATGTATTTCCATTCAAAACATGGCAAAGAAACCCTGATTTGAAGATTTCTCCCACTGATCAAAGTCCGTACATCAACACCACAAAGCACATTGTACTGTTCGAAAGAACCTCATCTATTTATTGAGAGTACTTTCAACAACAATGTCATTTAATGCCCACCTCAGCCCTAGGAAACAAATCTTGCCACTGTCACTCCTTTTTCACAAAAGGGTAAATTGAATATTAGACAAGTTGTCACTGCGCTTAAGTTTCACAGATCAGTGAGCAATAGATCCAGGATTTGAACACAGTTTGTTTAATCCAAATCCAAGCAGTTATCTCCTCTCCTAGGCCTTCCTTGTGGTCAAGCACCGATGATTTAAATCTAGTTCTTCATTTTTTGTTTTCATTTTACATCTGTGTAGCCTTGGGCACATCATTTGAATTTCTTTAGCCTGAATTTTCTCATTTTCACAACAAAAAGATTAGCGTATCTATTTCTATGTTCCTTTCCAACTCTCAATCATATAATTCATCTGTCTTGATGAGGACAAAAAAAGAAAAATGAGTCACAAATTGTCATTTGGATAAAACTTCGAAGGTTCCTTAATTCCACTCTCTCATTTTAAAGATAAAGGAGCTATGCTTGTGGAAGATAAAAATCAAATGGTCAAGAAAAAAAATCAAATGGCTGAAAGGCACTGTTGCCAGAAGAGTTACTTTCAATGTACCGGTACCTCTAAGGGGTTCAATTTTAGTTTGATCCAGCCTCTCTAGCCAGCTGTGTGAGGAAAAAGAGAAGAAAGAGGAAGCCTTCAGTGCCTTCAACAGGAAAAACAGTAATGTGAGAGTGGTTACTCATCTGATAAACTAAGAAGGAAAAAGGAAGGTCTAGACTAGTAGGGAGTTCTTAAGGATAAAGCTTGGAGCCCAGGTAGCTGGATCTCAAATGGGATAATATTCATGCCAATGAGCTAACCAAGTTGGCATTCCTCCAACCCGAAGCCTGCATAATGATATGAATATTACTCTTCCACTGAAAGATGATTTGTACATCTTTCAGTACCCACTACATGGCTTACTATAACAACTTGGTCTTGAGTAAGACTCAGGAAATCTTTGTCAAGTGAACAAATTAAACAATATTTTTTTCTCTGGACAATATCCCATTTGAGTATTGAATTAGACAATATGTCATGTCTCTAGATTCATCGTCTAGGTGACTAGAAACATGCAAAGAATATGGCTCTAAACCTAACAGGGAGAAAAGGCTAGATTATTGTCTTAGTCTGTTCAGGCTGCTATAACAAAATACACAAAACTGGGTGGCTTATAAACAACAGATATTTATTTTTCACAGCAGGGAGGGCTGGAAGTCCAAGATCAAGGTGCCAGCAAGGTAAGGTTCTGGTGAGGGCCCAGTTTTGGATTACAGAATAGTGATTTATTGCTGTGTCCTCATACAGTGGAAAGGACACAACTGGCTAGAGAGCCTGGATGAAACTAAAATTGAACCCCTTAGAGGTACTGTTACATTGAAAGTAACTGTCCTGGCAACAGTGCCTTTCAGCCATTTGATTTTTTTCTTGACCATTTGATTTTTTCCTTCCACAAGCATAGCTTCTTTATCTTTAAAATAAGAGAGAGGAATTAAGGAACCTTTGAAGTTTTATCCAAATGACAAGGGGCTAGTTAGCTCTCTGAGGTCTTTTTTATAAGGGCATTAATCCCACTAATGACAGCACAGCCCTCAAGACCCAATCACCTGCCAAAACTCCATCTTATAATACTATAACATTAGAGATTAGGTTTCAACATACGAATTTTGGGGAGACAAACATTCAGACCATGGGCATTATCTACAAGACTATAACTTGTCTTAAACTCATTAAAAGGCTAGTTCATAAAGGCAAACAAGTAAATCAAATTCCAAAGGTGAATCATCACATCCAAAGAGAGGCAGGACACACAAACTATGTCAGAAATTGCTTAGTGAAAATATAAAAAGGATGACCACCATAGAAGTTGGTACAAAATGAATGAGCAAAAAATTTAATGAACCCGTAAAGGCTGAGGAGAATTGGTTAATGTGTTCATTTGGGATTGCTAAGGGCCCAAGGAAAGTTGCCAGATTTTATCCGTGGGTCTCTACCATTTGCTTAGGAGAAAGGCTAAGGGCTGAGTAGGAGACCAGAATAATTCCCTCTCAGGAGCACTGATAAAGCAGTTGTTAGCATCCGTGAGGGTTAAGGCTCTGCCCACTTTGCAGAACAATTTAAAACAAAAATAAAGCAAATGGTTTAAGTCTATGAGAAAGGGGAAGAAGAAAACTCAATCAGATTCTGGATAGAAGATAACGCTTATGGCACAGGCAACACTCCATTGCTACTAGGGAAAGGGTTGAACCCTGCATTCCTGGGGAGGAGAAATACAAAACAGTCTGAGACCCAGGATCCTACGCAGATTTCAAGTGGTGGTTTGATTCCACTAGTGGAGGGGCAGGGAACTTCCACCTAAGATTTTCAAGAACTATGAAGGGTGTGAGATTTTACCCTACCTGAACAAGCTAAAAACTCATTAGCTTCACACAATTCTCTAAATGCTGGCAGAATGACATGAGGCTGCTGGGTCAGAGACAAAAGGCAGTTTGATACTCACTGCAATAGTGGTAGTCAGAGTGTCATGGTTTTCTTTCCCCAGTACCCTGAGCCCCACTGCCCATAAGGTGACATGATGAGGGTTAGATGATGCTTTCATATGCAGTCAGTTGCATTACAGAACAAGAGCCCTAATGCAGGATGCTCCAATCTTTCCTAATTGACAACAAACAAATCTACCTGACTTTTGCCCCAGAAGAAAAATATGTCTGTATTATACTGGACAGCAAACAAATCTGCAGAGGAGAGGCATCAGAGGAAGACACTATCTTTATCTTATAAAGATATTCACTATACAAATATTCTTGAAAAGAAAGTCCAAGGAAGAAAAAGTCTGTCAGTGTGTCTGCTGGTAAGATGTACAAAAGGAAAGATACTGATGGAGAATTATCCCTCCCACCCCACATACACAAAATACCATGAAGAGGAAGTATGGAAACAGTAAAAATGTATCACTCCTGATGCCCAGACACATTGGTCCTGCCTAAGATTGAGGTTGTAGCAGAACAAAAAAGAACCTTCCCAATCCTACCATGAGCCAAGCACCAAGTCCCTGGTGTGGTATTCTATCACTGGGAAGGTGGCAAGAACCTGGAGGGACACTCCACTCTATGGTGCAAGTATTTAGTGCTGACTAACAATGAATGGGGAAAAAACAAATGGACTCTCAGAAAAACCTAGGGGACTCTATCCTGACTCTAACCTGAGTAGCTTGAGGAGCTTGAAGCCTATAGTTCATTGAAGATAATCATAGCAACAAAAACCCCAAACCACATAAACTCCTGATTAGATTGGCCAAACCCTACATTCTAACTGACGAACAACAGAGGAGGTACAATCATTGCTATGTATAAATATTATCTTCCTGCATTTCTACTATTCTTCTATACATGATATCTGATATTCAATAAACAATTATGAGATATACACAGAAAAAAATCAAGAAAAAACAGCTCATTTACAAAAAATGAGCAACATAAGGATAGTTGACTCATATATTGGAATTAACTGACAGAGGCTTTAAAATAACTGATTAAATATTTTGACATCTGGTAGAAAAGATGGACATGAATGAGCAAATGGGAAAATTTAGCACAGGTATACAGAAAGAGTACAATGGAAATGCTATAAATTACAAAACAAAACAAAAACCACAAAAACAAAACCCAAAACAAAACATTTTTAAAAATCATACATAAAAAAGTAAATCCCTAAGAGGTTCATAAATAGAATGTACCCAGATAAGGAAAGATTCAGTGAGTCTGAAATTAGGTAAATAAAAATTATTTAATTTTTTGAATTGAAATTGAAATACAAAGCTAAAATAAGTGTTTTTTTTAAAAAAAATACCAAAATCAAAGAGCAACAGCACAATATCAGATGGTATAATTTACATGAAATTGGAGTCCCACAAGAAGAAGAGAGAATGTATCAGAAAAAAAATGAGGAAGTATTAGTTGAGAATTTTACAAAAAGAATTAAAACATTAAATCATACCTCTAAAACCCTTGGAAAGCCTCAGGTGGAATAAAAACAAAACAAAACAAAGACACATCTACACACATCATAGTTAAACTATGAAAACCAAAGATAAAGAGAAAATCTTGAAGGCAGATAGAGAAAAAAGAAACATTCCATACAGGGGAATGAAGATAAGGATTATTACAGACATTTCCTCAGAAACTACACCAACTCAGAACATATCAGAGTGATCATTTTAACAGACTAAGAGAGAAAAAGAACTTGTCAATGAAATTTCACATCCAGTGACAATATCTTTCAAAACTTGAGCTGAACACTTTCTCAGACAAAACGGAAGGAAGGAAGGAAGGAAGGAAGGAAGGAAGGAAGGAAGGAGGGAGGGAGGGAGGGAGGGAGAAGAGAGAAAGAAAGAAAGAGAAAGAAAGAAAGAAAGAAAGAAAGAAAGAAAGAAAGAAAGAAAGAAAGAGAAAGAAAGAAAGAAAAAAGAAAGAAAGAAAGAAAAAGAATGAAAGAAAGAAAAGCTGAGGGAATTCATTCTCAGCCGATCTTAATGCCAAGTAATATTAAAGGAAAGTTCTTCAAGCAGGAGAAAGACAACAGAAGGGAAACTTGAACCTCACAAAGAAATAGAGAAGAGTAAGAATGATACACATGAAGGGATCAATGAGTACTTTAAGGCTATATGGTGGAAAACTGGCAATGAAAATGGAAAACTGGCAATGAAAATGATATATTTTCTAAAAGAAAATATGATTATTGATTAATTCATATGGAAGTGCACCCATACATGAGATGACAAAAAGCTAGGACCTCACAAATAATAATGATAGTAATAATAATAACAGTAGTAATGAAAATAGCAATAATAATTTGAGTCAAAATTTAGGAAAATATTTAGAATGGGAATTTAACAAACACCCATACACCTAGACTCAAACTGTTAAAATCAAACATAAAGAGAAAATAGGAATGGCAATTACTCTTAGCTTGGCCAGGTGATACCAATAATGGAAAAAATAAACTAAAAACTATCAAAATAAAGCCATTTATATGCACTCAGAGCTTACCAAATCTTTTATTTATCGCGTTCCGTTCCAATATTTATTTTTAACCCAATATTTTGCTTCTGAGAAATATTCCTAAGCAAAGAAAAATAATATTTCTCTCAGGACTGCTTCATGCTTCGTGACTATCACCTTCTTCCCAGGCTGTGTGGCTTTAGTCTCATTTATGGAGTAGTTTTTCCAAATCATAAATCTATCATGTCATTGCAGTTTCTAAAGGCTCTAGAAGGCCTGCCATTATCTTCAGGATCTCTTTGAGATAACGCATGGGCACAATATCAACTGGCCTCATCTTTTTGTTCAGGCAACCCTGGCTACCCTCTCCAGGCAGTCTGTTGACAGCAACCCCCTTTGTCAAGAACCAGCCCCTCTTAAGTTTCCAGAACTGTGTAACTGTTTTAATAACCTAAAGCTCTTTCACACTTGTGCACATACTCGTCCTCTTAATAACATCCATCTCATAAGGTTTGGTAATGATTAAATATGATAATAAATGAAAATCTCTCAGAACAATATCTGATATGTAATAAAGACCAACAAGTTCTAAATCTGGTATTTCAACAAATTGTTTACTTGTATATGTTTTTCTCTGGACCATTTTCCTTCTGTTGTACCTGGCACAACTGATTATCAAAAATATTTTTTTTTTGAAAGATAAATTCTAACCAATAAGTTAAGAAATACAGTTCAACCCCTTATGGATTATTATTGCTTTATTTTTTTAAACAGTAGTAAATAGGAAATAATGTTTAAAATGCTTATGATTTAACATAATGAATAAGCTTGATAAAAATTTTACACATAATATTAGTTCAGTATTTAAGAATATGCATGAAAAGAAAATGACAAGAAGGACTTAAACTTAAATAATTGTAGCTTTTAGGTAGTCCAGAAAATCTCTGCTCTTGTTTTACTGAGTTTGAGTATGAATTAATTTTTCTTGTCCTTTCAAATACTTCTGTCATGTGCTTGCCATTTTTATAATGAAAAATAAATAGATCTAAAACTGACTTATAGAATATTTTCAAAACTCATTAAAAACAATATAGATTCCAGCATTTCAATCCCAACATTTCAAATATTCGTCTATATTTGATGGTCAGAACACCACAGCTGCCTCTTTTTCCTTCTACGTCTCTTACTACTGCTTCTTAGTATTCCTGTTGGTAAATCCTATAACTATTTTTACTTGGTAAATGCAATTGCCTAATGTAGGAGTATCTCAGAGGTCAGTGTTTAGACCTCTTATTTCTATCTATATTCACTTCCTTTTTATGGCTTTAAATAACTATATGGTGATAACTTCCTAACTCCAGGCTTAAATATCCATATATTCTTAACATATCTTTTTGAACCCCTAAGGGACATCTTAACCTTAACGTGTCTAAAATGGAAACCTTGATCTTTTCTCGCCCCGTAACCAAAGGTCTGCATCTTTTGCAATCTTCTCCATTCATTTATTTTCTCAGGAACATATTTTTTTAATTTTTTTTTTTTGGTTTTCATATTAAAACTCAACCTTGTGTCTCCAAAGCAAAATATCTCAAAAATCAGGCCATTTCTAAGGACTAAGCATGTAGTTATGAAATCATAGGTGTTGAATTCTCTAACACTTGACTTGCAATAAATGTGAATTCTAAACTCTTTCTCATTTTAGAGTGGTTTCTAGGAAATATTAAACATGCTTTTCAGAAAAGGGATTTATTATTTTAAAAGCTCAGTGCCAGGGCTCTTTATGTCTTCCTTGGAGTGCATATGCAAAAGATTCTTGGGGGCCAATAAAATGCTTTTTAGAAGGCACATCTACCTCATGCTACTTATTTTTATTCATTCATTGATTTAACAACTATGACATGAGCACCTACACTTTATTAGGAAAATTTTTCTGAACACTGGACAGTCAGGAATGAACAAAACATGCAAAGTTCTTGCCTTCACAGAGCTTATATTCTAGTGAATAGAACAGACAGAAATCAAATAGGCAAAATGAATATAAATTATAACAGGCAATATAAAAGTGCATGAAGAGGATACTATTTATATATCACTGAGGATATATAAATCCCCAGTGATTTTGGGCAAAGACCTGAATGAACAGAGATTTAATTTTTTTATAATACAATTCACAATACTGTTAAATCCACCTGCATGGCTCACTAAATTTCGGCAGCCCAACTTGATGGCCAGTGTTGATAAAAATATTTGAAGCTGAGCCTTTTGGACCTTAGATTTGCCAACTTACATGCTAGTGTATAATACCTTCCTAATTTGATACAGAATGATAATGTTTGCATTTAACTCAAACTCATCTGAATTATATTGGCTCAGAGGATCCTGCTGAGCTAGAGTGACCATTTCACTGGGAGATGCTATTGGATACAATCCAGATTGTCTCATTTAGCTCAAGAGTAATTTCCCTTTGACTTGACTTGAAAGAAATACTGGTCAACCAAGCTCAGAGCACTATGATAGCAATCCAAAAGTTGAGAAAATAAGAAAGACTTTTTTTTTAAATCATTTTGCTTGATAAACTATATATCTTAGAACTCTGAAGTCAGAATATGAGGAAACTATGCTGGACCTTTTGAATTAAACTTCTAAGTGTATGTATTCCATAAATGACACAGAAGAGAAAGATGGCTTAAACACCAGAAGAAGGAAAATTAGGAAAAAGTCATAGGAAAATTATGATTTAAAAGTCTAGATACACACATATCCGAGTGTGTGTATATCCTCACATACACAGACATATATAAACATGTACACATGCATAATGTTTGTAACATATCCAGTCATTCATTCAGTCACTGAGCACCTATAATACTCATGTCATGCCTTATTATAGAAAACTGGGGTATTTTCGTGAATAAAAGGAAGATCGTCTCTCTCATGAAGTTTATCTTAGAGTAGAGCAAAATAGACAGTACTCAGTAAACAACAGATATAATAAACCAGTGCATTATTTGGCATATGAGATGATAACTGCAATAAAAAAAGGAAAGCTAGGATAGGAAAGGAAGATGAGAAGTATTGACGTAAAGGATGGGTTATGCTTTCAGACAGGATAGAGAGGGCAAGGAATGATGAAAGAGCATGAGTTATGTGGCAAAATATGTAGAATGCATTTAGATGTGTAATATGAATATGCATTTATATACAAAATATATTTCAGGTTGACACATATATGAGATGAATACATACAGTAAATACATATATATTCGTAAACATTTCTATTAAAATATTTTTCTTTAAGTAATAGTAATCTTTCCTTACATATATTTTCTAAATAAAATATTCCTGATATTCACTTGAAGACATTTAATATTAACTTCTCACAGATTAATGGAATAATAGATATACATGTGTAAATAAATATATTTGCAAATTATTTCTCAAATGTGCTGTTTATTGCTTAATTTTAAAGGTTAAGTTCATTTTTCTACATGTAAATAGCAAAGACCTGGTTACCGATGACGTATACCTGCCTGTGAAATTCAGGTGTCACATTCCTACCTTTAGAGACAATGCATGCATTTTTACAGTTAACAAGAGTACTTCGCCAGGCAGAAGACATGTGTAACCATTTTTAAAGTCATTTTATCGAATGCTAGTTTTCTTCACTGCCTATATTTAGCAGATAGATATAAAGGAGAGAAATGTAGAAGATAGCATCAAGCTGATACAGGAAGTCTATAACACACATGGCTAAAAAGTAATTATGCTAAGATTGAGTCAAATAAAATAATATTTTGTCTTTGGTTTGAGGTTTGTAATCTTGGCGTTCACTCCTCTTCATTGCCTCATCTATGTTGGGTAACTATTGCTTGTGTGGATGATATAACACATGCTGACACCAAATATCAATGCTAGGTAAATCCAATTAAGCCCAGAAGCAAAACAGCTGGATTAGCAGTGCTTGCATAAATTATTTTTCCTCCATTTACTTTGTTTTTTTGCAAATGAGCCTTTAAACATGAAAAATTTGAGCTATCAGTGTCCCCATTCCTTATTAATATAAGAAGCCTAAAATAAAACCTTTAAAAGTAAGTGTTGGAGGTTTCCTTTTATACTATTAATACAAGTGTTATGATTAAAGCTGCAAATGAGCATGCCTATTTTCTATATGGACTTCCTGTTTGTGAAAGAAGCTTATCAGAAGTGCATTTAAAGTGTATCTTAATAAAGAATTTCCCCCTGAAGGCTAAGAAGCTATACTATTTTTACCAGTTTTGAGTTCTCTTTTTTCCTTCTTTATCCAGAAGCATAAAGTCAGTAAATGACATAAAAACAATTTAACTAGTTAGGTTTTCAGAATAATGGATTTGCTGCTGTTAAATCAAAATACAAGGTAGAGTCATACATGAACAAAAAGGTATTTTGTCTCTTTCATTAAGAGCCATGAATAGGTATCTCATTACCTTTGTAAATATTTTGATAAAAACCACAAATTTTGATTAGTGTGATATTAACTGCATGATAAATGAAGATTATATATTTGAAATGTAAAAAAGAGTGAAAATGTAAATTATATTTTTACCTTACTGCTAGATTTTTAAAAATCTCTTTGCGGTGAGCAATAGATTCCTTTGTTTAAAAAATGATTGATTGTGAAATTTATGAGCTATCCTGATTTAATTTGTAATAAAGCTCTTAGTTTTTTGCATACCCTTCTTTGGTATGGATAAGAGAAACTTCTTTTAAAAAGCTTACTGCTTACTTTCCAATACTAACTTTTGAATTATTCTCTTCAGAATCCTTACATCTCTATGTCCACCACCCTACATTGTTAGTGCATCAGCCTTACCTAATCACAATCCAACTTACATGCTGAAAAGTCCACTTACACCAGATCCCCCAGCTTCATGAAATTTCTGCCTTTGCCCTCCCTCTTTAGAGATACTATTAAGACTCTAGTAATGCAGTGATTCTCTTTATTGAAGTCAGTATTTCTTTTTTTTTTTTTTAACTATAAAAATCTGTCTCTACTGAGAAGAAATGACCACCTTCAATTACAGCGTATATGTCACTGAAAAGTATTTAAATGAGAACAGGGTATAATCTTTGACAACTTTAAAAATCTATTACCAGATTATAACAGTATCAGAAAAAATATGTGTTGTGATATTAAGATATTAAGTTATTAATTTTAGAATAAATCAGAAAAATATCTAAAATGAAATTCAACCAACTGTAAACCCACTTGACACTTAGTGAGTCTGCTTTTATTTGGTTAAATAGAAAACAAATCATAATTGAAGTCTAATTATTAAATCTTCAACAAATAGTATTACAGAAACACTGTTGTGTTTTGTTTTTATTCCACTGGAGAAAGAACAAAAGTAAAACTTTCTTTAAAGTTCTTCAAAATTTTTCAGGGAAGAGGTATAATCAACCAACCATTTTCTACTGCAAATTAAAGTATATTGTTATTCCTGCAACTTAAGGTGGGCAATTTTTTGACCTTTTTTTATTGAAAGGAATCCTCACATTGATAGCTAAAGCTAAGATGAAAAATCAGCATTGTCGTGCCAAACAGAGAAAATTCAAAAATGGTTTACATAGTTTTCAAATATACTCTATTCTCAAATCCTTTCCAACATGAAAGACACTTTTTGCAGGGAGAAAATGATCATTTAATTTGGCAAAACATAGAAATTTCCAGCTGAGGCACATTAAAACATTTTTACAATTGCCCCAAAGGCAGAATATTTTTACAATTTCTTTTGCTATAAAAATCTGTCTCTACTGAGCGGAAATGACCAAGTTTTCCCTGGAAAATGTTAGCACAAATACATAAATAATTTTTGCCTATCCAAAGCCTTCATAAAATGGCTTCTATCCAGTTTTACCAGTAGAGCCTAATGTTGATTTTCTTTATAATTATTATTTAGATTCAAACAAAATCTTACTGGTAAATTAACCGTTGATAGACTAAGTCTTGGGTTGTACTATTTTTATAAAGAAATAAATTACTAGTATATGCGCTTCTAACAAAAGTTAATAATCCTGTTTGGCTATGTGTTTAATTTCAGATAACTTTCACACTAAACTTATATATGAGCAATGTTTATGACAAGATGGGAAACTTCACCAAGAGATGAAAACTATATAAAATGAAAAAGTTAAATAGAAATGTCAGAAATGAAAAGTAAAATATTAAAGATAAAGAATTTTTTAGAGGCCTATGAATAGGGTAGACAGAGGGAAAGAATCAGTGAACTTAAAAGTAGGACAATAGAAAATATACAAACTAATATAAAAAGAGAAAAAAGTGAAATAAAAATACAAAGTAGAAAACAAAATAAAAACATAAACATAAAAGTAAAATGAAAGCATATTGTTCCCATGTTCTGTGGAACAATAGCAAATAGCCTATCAAGCAAATCACTGGAGCTTCAGAATTAGAGGAGAAAAAAGAATGACTACGATTTCAGCTAAAACACGCTGACGTGTGAAATACTTGGAAGTCATCACCCTTGTCCTTACAACAACAACAAAAAAGCTGTAAAAACGGAAAATCAGCAACTTTTCTTAGGTTCATCAGAGAATAAAGGTAATTAGAAAAACTGCCACTCCAAAATTAACAGAGACAGATGAAATAAATACATCAGCCGAGACATGCCTACCTGGAAAAAAATTGCTGGATTCAAAAACTGGTGAAAACCATTAAGTGGTAATTTTTATCCATTGCTACAGACCAAGTGTGGATTAGGTTGAGAGTGAGAAATTCTAGGGGCCTACAATCTTAGCAGGGTCCTATCCTATTTCATGGTTAGGATAGAAATAGGATCTAGAAACCCACCAAAAATTCTGCAGAAAATAGCCAATAAAATTTTTCTTATGACCCTGGTAGGGGGAAGAAAAGAGTAGCTATGTGAAATATGTCCAGAGCATTCTCCATAACAAAAACTGTCTCTCCAAGGAGAAAAAACTTTACCCAAACCATATTCCACTGGAGGAAATACACTTCTGTAACTCTAGTCCCCTCTATTCTTTCTGTCTTGTATAAGGGAGAAGGGAGCTAAAAAGTGTTAGTTAAGATTATTGCTCAGGGATATGGATTCACTAAAAGACTGAGATTTGACTACGAGATTATAGAATGCTTCCCATTCCCCACACAATATAACAGCAGTGCATTGTGGTGGAAATAGCTTCAATATATAGACTTTACTTAAGTAGGAGTACTCAGGAAAGCCAAAGATAACAAGTGTAACAACAAGGAAACTAGAGGCATCTGATGTCTCCACCATCTACAGCTACAGGAAACATTTAAAAATCCAATTCATAGCCAGATAAACATAAACAATCACACTAAAGCCTGATTTCTATCACTTGATACCCCATTTTTGCCTCAAAAAAAGATTGATTACAAAGCATGCTAAAGGAACTTTAAAAAGCACATACTGAAGAGACAAAGCAAGCATCAGAACAAGACTTACCTTTGCAACATATTTTGAAATTATCAAACAAGGAATTTAAAATAACTACGATTAATATATTAAAGGCTCTATTGGGAAAAATGAACAACATGCATAAACATATTCACAATATAGTTGAAATATAGACACACTGAGAATCAAAAGGAAATTCTAGAAATTAAAAACACTACAAAAAGAAATGAAAAATGTCATTGATGAGCTCAGCAGTAAACTTTGCACAGCTAAGGAAAGAACCAGTGAGCTTGAAGATAGGTCAATAGAAATTTCACAAACTGAAATGCAAAGAGAAAAAAAAATTAAAACCCCAGAAGTTTACATACAAAAATTGTAGGACAATTTCAAAAGATGCAACATATGTATAATTGGAATACCATAAGGAGAGAAAAGACAGGAGAGGCAGAAGAAATATTTGAAGTAATAATGGTCAAGAATTTTCCAAAATTACTGAATTTCTCACAGACACCAAACCACAAATCTAGAAAAATCAGAGTACAACCAGCAGAACACTCTATACTTAAGCATATCATATTCAAATTACAGAAAATCAATAACAAATAGAATAGCTTGAAAGAAGCCAGGGAAAAGACTACATTATCTATAGAGGTCTTATGGTCTGAATGTTTATGTTCCTCCCAAATTCATATATTGAAATCTTAAAAACAAGTTGATGATATCAGGAGGAGGGGCCTTTGGCAGGTGGTTAGCCAGTAAAGGCCTCAGAAAGCTAGCTAGCCCCTCCCACCATGTGAGTACACAGTAAGAAGTTGCCAGTTTGTAACCCAGAAGAAAACCCCCACCAGAACCCTACCATGTTGGCACCCTGATCTTCGAATCCCCGGCTCCAAAACTGTGAAAAATAATTTTTTGTTGTTTATAAGCAACACGGTATATGGTATTCTGTTATAGCAGCCCTAATGGGCTAAGACAAGATGAATGAGGAAAAAAAGTAAAGCAGACTTCTTCTCAGAAATCATGCAAAGAAGAAGGGAGTGAGGTAACACATTTAAGGTATTCAGAGAAAAATATTCAATAGCCTAAAATTCTATATCCAGTAAAATTATCATTTAAAATAAATAAGAAATAAAGATTTCTCAGATGAACAACACCTAGTGGAATTTATTATCAGCAGAACTTCCCTGTAAGAAATTCTTCAAGAAGAATGAAAACTCTACAAGTCAGAAACTCATAGCTATGCAAATAAAGGAAGAGTATCAGAGAAGGAAAAATTGAAGCTAAAATAAATGCAAATAAAGTAAGAGTATCAGAGAAAGAATAAGTGAAGCTAAAATAAAGTATTTTATTCTTATTCTTGATCTATATAAAATATAACTTTAAAGTAATAACAGTGCAGTATATTGCATGATTATAGAAAATGGATATCGAGGAGTACAGTTTCTGCTTAAAAACCTATGTGTCATTTTTGAGGCCTCACCACAGGCAATTAAAAGATTTTACTTGTAAGGCCTCCCTGAAGAAAATTGCCCTCCCCACACCAGACTTGATGCCCAGCTAGAGCATTACAGTCTCTGAAGGGAGATAAATAAAGTATGAATGAAATAGAAGAAACCATAAATAGGGAGGGCTGTGTGAAAAAAGGAGACAACATGCAAAGAATCCTGGGGAAGCTCCACCCTTGAATCAATAGAAAAAAACAAAAAAGCAGAGTGAGAAATAAGGTTGGAAATAAGATAACGAAAGGTCTGTTTAAGAAGAATTCACCCTTCCTCTCCTATGACAATCCTTACCCACCTACCCTAACGAACAGAATTCAAATAAAGCTCACTCTCATACAGAAAATTAGAAAGCTCTTTTCTGAAGCTGTTGAACAAACTAAACAGAACTGTAGTAGTTATTGTGCGTTAGACATACTTGCCATTGGGTCCCCATCTGCTCTCTAAATACAAGTCACCCACTGGCCCAGGCTTACAAATATCCCACTCAGTTCTTTTGCTGCCTCAATTTAAAACATAGATATCCTGCAGCAATAAATACAATGATTAACAAAAATAGAAAAACTGACTAAAATTAGACAAGAAAATTTGGAAAAATCAACTTCAAAAAGTTTTTTGAGTGAAAAGAGAAGCCATAGAATATTAAGTGAAGAAAAACGAGTCTCTAATAAGTTCAGAAATAGGGGATTACAAAATGGAGACAAGGAAATTATCAGAGACATAATAGAAGAAAAAATTCAGAGTGAATGAATAGTAAGCAAATTCCATGTAAAAATCACGAGACTTTTTTCACATCTCAGTATACTGGACTTAGACTCTACTGGGGGAACCTCCTTGCAGACAATAACTATGAAACCTGGACCAAAAAAAAAAAAAAAACAAAAAACTATGTAAAGGTACTAAATACTGAACGGAAGCAAATATATTCTTGCAGACAATCTATGCTATAAGGGGAGACAGGAGTTATACAAATAATTCCCATGTTTGAGGGGCCAGGTTCGGTCTTTTGGGCAAGTGACAGCTCAGGGAATGCACCTGGAAAACTCCAAAATATTTCTAGCTGGAAAACTAGAAAAAATAAGCCTGGACGCTATAAATACTGAAAAGAAGGGGAAATCCCAGAAGGGAAAGTACTGGAAACAAATCCCCAAATTCTGCCTCCCCACTTCACTGACTCATACATATCTGAACTACACATGTGTAGAACAGAATCCTAGCGGTTCAAACAAGAAAACAATTTTTTGTTACAATTCTGAAGGTACTGAATTATTTTATTTTATTTTTTGAGATGGAGTCTCACTCTGTCTCCCAGGCCGTAGTGCAGTGAGTGGCACAATCTTGACTCGCTGCAACCTCTGCCTCCCAGGTTCAAGCGATTCTCCTACCTCAGCCTCCCGAGTAGCTGGGATTACAGGTGGACCCCACCACGCCCAGCTAATTTTCTGTGTTTTTAGTAGAGACAGGGCTTCACCATATTGGTCAATCTGGTCTTGAACTCCTGACCTCAGGTGATCTGTCCACCTCGGCCTCCCAGAATGCTAGGATTACAGGTGTGAGCCACCACACCCGGCCATAAGCAGGTAGAATGTGGTGGAGTGCAAGCTACTTGGAGGAAGGTAGATAAGAAACTGAGTATCTGAATTTGCAATTTTACCTTGTAGCTAAGTGCAGTCCACAGAACACTCAGGAGAGACAAGGGCCTGCATGGAAATGCTCCAGTCTTCCTGATCTGGTGAAGAAGATAAGAGAAGCCAAGAAACTAGGAAAACTGAGAAGAGTCGCAAATCTCCACAGAGAAAGAGGCGGATGAATGATTGTGAGAGCAGTTGAATTCTAGGCATTAAAAATGACTTTGTAAAACAAAAGGAAAAATGCTTATCACATAATAATAATGGTATCCAGTATCCTCTGAACATAGTATTCATAATATAAGGGACATAATCCAAAGTTATCCAATATGAGAAGTACTAAGAAAACAGAACATATCCTCAAGAAATAAGAAATTGAGTCCAACCCAAGATGAACCACATGTTGCAACAAGTTTAAATGAGCTATTAATAACTATCCAAGGAGAAAAAATAAAACAAAATACCACATCACAGAAACAGAAATAAGAAGAAAAACTAAATGGAAATTCTCATAATAAAAAAGAACATTTTTTGAAATAAAAAATTTACCGAATTAACTTTGTCAAAGATAATTTTGACAAAGAAACAGTGTGTGAACCTAAAGATAGAAAAATTAAAATGATTCAAGGTGAAAAACAGAGAGGAAAACAAACCAAGATAAATGTCACCTCACAGATGTGTCAGATAATATTCATATAGTCAAACATATGTATAATGGTTACATCAGAAGACAGAAGATATTTAATGAAGAAGAAAAAGATATACTCAAAGAAACAGTGGTTGAAAATATCTGAAGTTTGCAGATACAATATTCTAAACAAAGAATAAGCAAAATAAACATCAAAGAAACCTACACAGACACACACTGAGTAAAGCTGTTGAAGGCCAAAGATAAACACCAAATATTGAAATCAACAAGAGAAAGACAGCACATTACCTATAGGGAAACAGCTATCCAATTAAAGGCTTACCTCTTATAATAAACCACAAAGGCCAGAAGAACACGAATAAAATCTTTGAGTTGTGAGGGAAAATACCAAAACTGTTTAATTAGATTTGTATATTCAGTGAAAATAGTCAAGAATGAAAACAAAATAAGACATTTTTAACTAAAAGAAAACCTAAGAGAATTTATTGTCAGTAGACTTACAGATCAAGAAGTGTGAAAGATATTCTTCCAGCTGAATGAAAATTATATTAAACGGAAACTGATCATCAGGGAGAAAAAAATAATCAGAAATGGTAAATGTAAAAGGCTATCTTTAGTTTGGGGAGGTGATTTTTCTTAATTATATTGTAAACCATTGCTTGAAACTAAAATATATTGCCTTGTATAATATAAACTCTACATTGTCTTGTGGAGTTTATAAGTAGATGTATTACATATAACAATTGTAACATAAAGAATGGTGCAGGTGTATGGACAATAAAACGGAAAAACTAGTGCAGCTATCTATTGGATTAATTTCGCCAATGTATAGAAAGACAAAGAACAAAACACCTACAACATCATTAGCAAAAGGGCGAAAAAATATCAGGCAAACAAAAATAAAGGCTCTTTACTAGTTACAGGGGAAATAGTAGTTATCACTGAAGGTGGGATTTGGGATAATTTTTAACCTATTTTTAAGATGTTTTAACGCAACAATTTTAAGCATAGAACAAAAACAAGTGTATTTTTTTTTAAAGAGTGAATTAACTAAGAAATCATCTAGAACTAGAGAAGAACATTTGTTTACAAAATAGTTTATAAAAGCCAGGCGCGGCGGTTTGTACCTGTAATCCCAGCTACTTGGAAGGCTGAGGCAGGAGGATCTCTTGAACCCTGGAGTTTGAGGTTGCTGTGAGTTATGCTCACGTCACTACACTGCATCCAGCCTGGGTGACGGGGCAGACTCCCCTCTCTCACTCTCTCTCTCTGTTTTTTTTGTTTTGTTTTGTTTTTTGAGACGGAGTCTCGCGCTTTCGCCCAGGCTGGAGTGCGGTGGCGCGATCTCGGCTCACTGCAAGCTCCGCCTCCCGGGTTCACGCCATTCTCCTGCCTCAGCCTCCCAAGTTGCTGGGACTACAGGCGCCTGCCACCACGCCTGGCTAATTTTTTGTATTTTTAGGAGAGACGGGGTTTCACCGTGTTAGCCAGGATGGTACCGATCTCCTGACCTCGTGATCCACCCGCCTCGGCCTCCCAAAGTGCTGGGATTACAGGCGTGAGCCACTGCGGCCCGGCCGACCCCCATCTCTCTTAAAAAAATTCGTTTAAAAGGCACTTACGTTGGCTGAACCCAGAGATGACTCACCAATCCTCTAACCCAAATAGACACACCTTTTATTTTTTTCTCTTTTTTCCTTTCTAGGTCAGTTAAGAATAAAACATGGAAAAGAAGAGGTCAAAGGAACAGAGAGCACTGATATTCAAACTGATAACTCTAGGCAGTCATTTAGTATCATTCCTTTCATTAGCTCTCAGACCCAGAGTTTTTTAAGTATATTATCTCTTGTGAAGTTACATACAAACCTATTTGGCCTGATGTCCTATAGCCAGAAATAATTCCAAAAGATGTCTGAATCTGTGGTAAAGCTCAAGGATGACATTGAAAGATGTATTCAAAGTAATATTGGAATTAATAGATTACATTGAGCTATTAATATCTAGAATTAATAGAGGATTAGACAGATTATTTACTTGTGATTTTTTGAAAATAAAAAAGCCTGCTATGTGGGTCTCATCTCTGATGTAAAACCTAATTGCATTAATATATTTGGTATTTGGATATCCTTTAAAACATTCTATTTTTAAAAATGTTTAAAATATGTCTATTTTTAAAATAGGAAAAATACGTATTTTTCTATGCAGGCTGGTTCTTAAAAACTAGGTGTTATTTTATTGAAGCCTATAGCCCAAGCCTCATCAGTTAGGCACTATGGCTACCTTCACTGAGTGGCCGCAGAGAAGTTACCAGAGGGGAAAAGGGTTGCTGTACACCATAGAGTGACTGACAACAAGCACATGAAACAGGCAACCCAAAATATTGTTCTAGGTAGTAGTCATTCCATAGTCTATAATGTTTCATTACATAGTTTATATAAAATTGATCACATAGTAAATTATTCACTTATATGTATCATTTGGAAATATTCTAACGTAGTTAAAGTTTAGGTCAAGTTTTTAAACATAATACTGTCATGCATCACTTTATGATGAGGATATATTCTAAGAAATGCATCATTAATAATTTAATCATTGTGTGAACATCACAGAGTGTACTTACACAAACCTAGATGGTGTAGCTTACTACCCACCTAGATTATATGGTAGAGCCTATTGCTCCGAGGCTACAAACCTGTACAGCATGCTATTGTACTGATTACTGTAGGTAGTTGCAATACAATTAAATATTTGTGTATCTAAACACATCTAAATATAGAAAAAGTACAGTAAAAATATAGCATAAAATATTTTAAAATGATACACCTCTATAGGACACTTCACATGAATGGAGCTTGCAGGACTGGAAGTAGCATTGAGTGAGTGAGTGAGTGAGTGAGTGAGTGAATATGAAGGTCAAAGGACATTACTGAACACTACTGTAGACTTCATAAATACTATGTATTTAAGCTACACTGAATTTATTTTTAAAATCGTTTTCTTTCTTCAATAATAAATTAAACATATCTTATAACTTTTCTTATCCATAAACTTTAATTTGTTTAAGTTTTCAACTTTTTTTTTTTTTTTTTTTTGAGACAGAGTCTTGCTCTGTAGCCGAGGCTGGAGTGCAGTGGCGCAATCTTGGCTCACTGCAACCTCTGCCTCCAAGGTTCAAGCGATTCTCCTGCCTCAGCCTCCCAAGTAGCTGGGACTACAGGTGCATGCTACCACATCTGGCTAATTTTTCCTGTTAGCTAGGATGGTCTCCATCTCCTAACCTCGTGATTGGCCCACCTTGGCCTCCCAAGATGCTGGGATTACAGGTGTGAGCCACCGTGCCCGACCGTGTTTTACTTTTAATTGTTTTTTAAACTAAGACACAAAAACACACTTTAGCCTAGGTCAAGATCATCGAGCTGTCACTAGGCCATAAGAATTTTTCAGCCCCATTATAATCTCGTGGGACAACCATCATATATATGGTCCATCATTGACCAAAACGTCAGTATTCAGCACATGTGCATACTTTAAGGATGATTTACTTTTATACATTTCAAGAAATGTGGCCAGGCACAGTGGTTCATGCCTGTAATCCTAGTAGTTTGGGAGGCCGAGGTGGGTGGATTGCCTGAGCTCAGGAGTTCAAGACCAGCCTGGCCAACATGGTGAAACCCCATCTCTACTAAAAATACAAAAAATTAGCTGGGTGTGGTGGCACGCACCTGTAATCCCAGTTACTCAAGAAGCCGAGACATGAGAATCGCTTGAACCGGGGAGGCAGAGGTTGCAGTGAGCCGAGATTATGCCACTTCACTCCAGAGGGAGGCTCTGTCTCAAAAAAAAAAAAAAAAAGAAGAAGAAATGTGAGTGAAAGGATACAGCTCAAAGAAGGCTATAGGTAACTTATTTAACTGCATCCTAAATTGGAAAAAAAAATCTGTTCACAATGCACCTCACTGTATTTCAATGAATTCAAAGATAGTTATTAAGATAAAGTTTTTCAAAACCTTTAAATACAATAGTTTTTGAAAATAAAGATTCCATGTATAGTTAATAATTTGAAAATTATTTCCATATCAATGATTTACTTACCAGAAAAGCATTATCAAACTTCCTTATGCATTACATATATAAATGTGAATTACAATAGACTAGCTTGTTTTCCCCAGTGATTTGTTTCTTTTGTGTAATAGGATTCTCATGGATGTATGACTTTCTAATTCATTGTTTGAGAATGCATGTTCCTATCTCTTTGAGATTAACATGTGACCTGCTTTACTCAACAGGATGTGAAGTACTGGACTTACTGCTAACTAATCCCTAGACAACCAGGTTTAAATGGAAGCCAAGTACTGAGTTCAACAGATGTGATGGACCCATTCTAATGAGGGCCACACAATCCCTACCTCTTGGTATCTGTTTTCTGTATCCCTCCACACCTTGAATAGTGTCAGGATCTATGATATACTTGTAAGAAATAGAATGCCTCAAAGGGGATGGGAGGTCACTCTTATATGTGCCTCATGTTATAAGTCTCCATCTTGCTAGATGACTGCCTCCAGACACTGTCTCCCTTGCTGGCTTTGAAGAAGTATAATAAGTGACCATGTCAGGAGGCTCGTGTGGCAGCAAGCCCGGGCCTACGACTAGGTGCTGAGGGCAGCTTCCAGCTTCCACCCAACAAGAGCTAGAGTCCCCAAACTTACAGTCATAAGGAATTGAATTCTGGCAACACCTGAGTGAGTTTGGAAGCACACCTTTCCCCAGTGAAGCCTCCAGTTGAGAACTCGGCTCAGGCCCACACTTTGATTGCAGCCTGACAGACGACTTCAATAAACCTCACCTGGACTCCCAAGGTATTAAATGTGTCTGTTGTTTTACACATCCAAATTTGCAGTGGCTTGTTGGTATAGATTATGTATATAATGTATCTATACTGGATTTGATTTTGATATATATATCAGATTCTGATTATATATATGTAATATATATTATATATTAGAGCATATATACATATCCTAACATAATAGAAAAAGAATACAGCAGAATCACATATGTAATTTTTATTTTCATATGTATATATTTCATGCATTGAAGTGTGCAAGATAGTACAATGGACATAATTTTTAAAAATTCTGTGAAATGCATGAGTATCTAGATCTATCTATATAAATATCTAGAAGTTAGACCAGACGTGGTAGCTCATGCCTGTAATCCCAGCACTTTGGGAGGCTGAAGCAGGTGGATCACCTGAGGTCAGGAGTTCAAGACCAGCCTGGCCAACATGGCGAAACCCCGTCTCTACTAAAAATACAAAAATTAGCCAGTTGTGGTGGCACATACCCGTAGTCCCAGCTACTCGGGAGGCTGAGGGAGGAGAATTGCTTGAACCCAGGAGACGCACGTTGCAGTGAGCAGAGATCGCACCATCGCACTCCAGCCTGGGCAACAAGAGCAAAACTCTGTCTCAAAAAATAAATAAATATCTAGAAGTTAAAATTATAATCATTAATCATTAATAATAGTGATTTCCCATTTAGGGACCTGGGAATTTTGCAGAGTTCACTTGGAGTCAAGTGGATTTGAAGATAGGTGGGGTACAGCAAGTGACAGACAAGGTTCTAGTCCTTCCTTGATACTCTTCTATGATACTGTTGCTAGCAAAGAAAGAAAATATCTATTTAAATGAGTTTTATTATTTAACATTATTGATAGAAAATTCTTAATATTGTAAATGATGTGCCAGTAAGTTTCATTTAGAGGTTTTTGCCTATCATTCATGAAATCTATCACAAAGATTTTATAAACACCATGTAAATATCACAAAGATTTTATAAACACTGTGTACATGTCAATGAAAGCTACTAGGACTAACCTTAAATATGTCTTTTACATTAATATGACAAGAAAAAGAGCACTCGATAATTATAGAGTAAGATCTGCTTATTGAGATAGCAAATAGTCATCTCAGCATTTTCACTGTTTAAATGTTGTTTAATGATCACAAAGTAATACATCAGGAAAGCATCTTCAAAAGTCATTACTAAGCCATCTTGAGAACACACCACATTAAATACACTTGCTTTTCCATCCGTTGATATCTCTGCACTTTAAAATACCATAAACAACTGCCTTTGATGATTTCAATCACTGAAAGTCAGAGATATTTGAAGGACCATTGCTAAAGAAGAAAGGCCAGATATGCATGAGTCATTAGTTCAGCCTCTAAAATAGATCAAAGAGACATCCAAAAATGAACTACTATTTACCGTTCTGAAGGCAATCATGGTATTTAGCTGATCGCAATGTAAACTTTTCTCCAGCTATGTGAAATAAGCGTTCTAGTTACAATAATTATTGCACTCTAGGAAGAGATAGGCAATGAAGTTTGTTGAGCTGATACTTACCGTTATCTTTTCGAAAATAGTTCTTAAGAATCAAGTAGAATTTCAGAAGTCAGTTATTTTTTTTAAATTAAATATACTTAGCTGTGCTGTTTCAGAGTTTCTTAACCCTTTTTCAAATCCAAAAGGGTAGCAATACAGCAGATTTCTCAGTGAAGAGTCTCAGGGAAGGCTCTATTCAGTACTGTTTGGCCTAGTACACTGGCACCCAAAACCCAATGAGATAACAAAAATAATTCTGTTTATTACATTTTCTTAATGCTAATGATTTTTAGGTTGATCTTATACCTAACAATCTTGATGAACTCTTATTAATTCAGTATTTATCATTGATTCTCTTGGATTTCCTATGTCAAAATCATATCTGCCCTAAAACAACAATTTTTAATTTTTCTTTCCAGTTTTTTTTCTTCTTTGGTTTCACTGACTAGGATCTTCAATACAATGGTAAATAGAAAGCATTTCTCAAACTCTGCCATTAAATACAATATATGTATGGATGTTTACTAGGTAAGTTTAACTCAGATTGTGAAAGGTCTCTCTTCATATAACTGTATTGGAAAGCCATTTTTATGCATAGATGTTGCAGTTTATGGGATATTTACTTTCTATGTCTGTTGAAACTATTACCCTTGGTTTGTTGTCTTTTTAGCCGTCACTGCAGTGATAGGTTGAACCATCTTAGACTTCCTAGTATAATTTCTCCTAGGTCACATTTTATTGTTTGAATTGTCTTTTAATATTTCCAGTGACCTCATGTAATGAACCATGTAGACTTACTTATTTAGCCTTTATTCTCACATAGTCTGTGTTAGCGATTCTTTATTCCTTGAAAATTTTGTAAAATTTCCCTATAAAATGCACTTGGTCACTTTTAGAAACTTGTGGGTGAAGTATTTTTGATAGACATTTTGTATTCTTTAAATATATATTTGTATTTCCAGTATTTCTTCTTCCGTTATCATTGTAGAAAGCTTTATTTTCTAGAAAATTGTCATTTCATTTTTGCATTCAAATATATTGGCATACAGCTTTTCATGGAATTACATACACTTTTACTCTTTACTGTAACTAGAGTTAATTATATTTTCCCCTGTAATATATACATTTGTTATTTTTTCTCAATCAGTGTTTCCATTTTGTCTATTTCAAGTATTTTCAAAAACCTGTCTTTTGTATTCTTGATATTTTTATATACATTTAACATTCTTTATTTTACCTTAATAGTACTTTTGATTTTATTTGAATTAATTTATTCATTTTGTTCTTTTTTATAGTGCCTTGATATAGATGCTAGCATAATCATTTTAAATCTTTCTTTCATTTAATTAAATGTATTAAGAGTACAAATTCCCATATAGGTGATTTTATGCTTATCTTTTAAAAGTTTTAATATATATGCTTTGGTTGGCATTAAGTCTTAAATATTCCATAATATTTGCATTTGAAAAATTATTCCATAAATTATTTGGAATCATGTTTACACTTTTTAATTGCAAGGTTGTATTTCAATTACCTTTTTAAAGTCAATTTCTGATTTAATTTTATTGTGACTAGAAATGTGATCTGCAAAATATAAATCTGGTTTGGACTTCCTTTGTGGTCAGTTACATGACAATTTTTATAAATGGTTCCATATGTAGTTGAAATGAATGATTTTTTTCTGGGTATAAGGTTCTATGTACCTCTAATACAGTAGGCTTTTTCATCATGGGAATTAAATCTTAAATTGTAACTTTCTTAAGTTAACTGAACTTTCTGAGACAGAAACATTGCTATTTTCTTATTTTGATTTTGTCCTTATCAATTTTCCTTTGTGTTTTTGTTAATTTTTACTTTACATATTTTTGAGGCTATGTTGTTTGATTCATTGTATTGATGTAGTTTGGGGATGGATTTTTCTTTTTATAAGGAAAAAAAAGTATTCACTGATTTCTGCACTAGTTTCCTGCAGCTGCTGTAACAAATCACCACAGACTTAGTGGCTTTTTACAATTTATGCTCAATAACAATTTATTCTGTCACAGTTCTAGAGTCTGGAAGTCCAAAATCAGTATCCCTGGGTCAAAAATCAAGGTGCCAACAGAATCCTCTTCTTTTTTTAATATCTATTTCTGTTCCAAATCAGAAATTTTACTTATAGATTGTCATTTTTTAAATGCAGCCATTAGACAGTTTTTAAAAGTAAGTTGTACTAATTACTATTCACCTTACATCTTCTATCTCATTTCCTCCTAAACTCATTTTCTTCTTCCTGAGAATAAATTCCAGTAAAGTTTCAGAGAACTGTGAGTGATAAATTTTCTAAATTTCTGAAATTATAAAAATACTTCTATTTTACCTTTACATTAATGTAAGTTACATTTAATAAATATTCTACACTTTTTTGTTCTTAGTTGATTATATTTTGAGAGTACTATATACTGATTTGGTGTTATGTTATTAGAATATTAACTTTTATAATCAGTCTTGAACTTCGGCTTTTTGTTAGTCAATCTTAGGCTTAGGTGCCTATGAATTCTGAATTAGGTAGCATTCAGTTTCTTATAATTCTCTAGAATATTGAATAAAGCATACTAAGTATTCTGAAGAGATTATGGATATAAGCATCTGTGAATTTATTTATTGATTTTTATCTATTGAGATGTTTTAGTGTATATTTAATTAAATATATTTTTCAATGAGATTTCCAACTTTCCCATTAAATTTTACAAATAAATCAATGAATTTTTTCTAAGTGTAATTGTGGTGTCATACCATTAGTGTTTTTGGTTCTGTTTGTTTTTGAGACGGAGTCTTGCTCAGTCACCCAAGTTAGAGTGCAGTGGCGAGGTCTCAGCTCACGGCAACCTCTGCCTCCCGGGTTCAAGCCATTCTCATGACTCAGCCACCCCAATAGCTGGGATTACAGGCACGCACCACCATGCTAGGCTAATTTTTGTATTTTTAGTGGAGACTTGGTTTCGCCATGTTGGCCAGACTGGTCTCGAACTCCTGACCTCAGGTGATCCACCCGCCTCGGCCTCTCAAAGTGCTGGGATTACAGGCATGAGCCACTGCACTCGGTGTATTAGTTTTCATAGACAGTATTTTTATGTTGATTACTTAAAAGTAGATAATAGTAATTATAATTTTGATGAATTGCTGTCAGATATGATTGTTCATATGTTTTAATCTTAGAATTTACAGAGATTTCATTTCCATCCATATATTGCCTTTAAAAAATTAGTATTTTCTATTAAATTAAAAAATTTTTTTTATCTATTCACAAAGATTTTTGTATTTTATTGTCTAACACAGGGCACTGAACTAATTACTAAACAAGGTAGAGGCCAGGCGTGGTGGCTCACACCTGTAATCCCAGCACTTTGGGAGGCTGAGGCGGGCAGATCACCTGAGGTCAGGAGTTCTAGACCAACCTGGCCAACATGGTGAAACCCCGTCTCTACCAAAAATACAAAATTAGCCGGGCATGGTGATGCATACCTATAATCCCAGCTACTAGGGAGGCTGAGGCAGGAGAATCATTTGAACCCGGGAGGCAGAGGTTGCAGTGAGCCAAGATTGTGCCGTTGCACTCCAGGCTGGGCAACAAGAGCAAAATTCTGTCTCAATAAAATAAAAAACAAAAAAACCCTAGAATGTCTGAGCACCTAAATTGTATTTCTCTCAATTCACAGGTATCCATCTTCAAGTCATATATATATATATATATATTCAAAATGACATGTATGTACATGTGATGTATTTTCTGGCCTCCTGTGTGTTGAACTATTTCTTTACTGTGTCTTTAAAAAGAAAATACATTATTTCTGGATTTAAAATTATTAGAATATTGTCTCTTTCCTCGAAATTCTGAAATAATGCTTTATTATATTTTAGCTCTCAGAGTTGTATAGAAGCATTGTTATTCCGGTTTGATGTTTTGTACTTTGTATATGGTAGCAGTTTTGTGTTTGTTTGTTTTGTTTTTGTTTTTTCTACCTTAAGAACTTAAGGATTTGTTCTTCAATCTTATAATTCAACATTTACCTGACATAACTTCTTTCATATGTATGTGAATAAATACTATGAATCTTTCTATTTGAATCTGCAGGTATTTTTTTAGCCCTGATGATCTTTTTTATTTCCTGTTTTAAGATTAGTTTGTGACTTGTAAAGCTGTCATTTTGATCTCATCACTTGAATATTTGTCCTTTATTTTCTTCATTAGAAAGATTGTCACAGGTTTGTGTCTAAATGTTTGCTTTTTTGTAGTTATTTCTTTTCTTTGCTATCTTCAATGCACGTTTTAATTCTAGTATTGTAATTTTGGTTTTCTTTTGGTTGTTCATTCAGAACCCTTCTCCTATGACCTCGTTTTTGCTTCTCTCTGCTTGACTTTTTACCTTATGCTTTTCTGTCTTTAGCACTATCTGCTGCTTTATTTTTTGTTTTCATATTGTGACTTTTTGTATCCAGTTGAAAATGCCTTCAAAAGTGTTATCTGTTTGATTCAGTAAAGCCTTTTCAAATTTGTTTTTCTTTGCGGCTTTAGAATGCTGATTTCATTTTTATAATTTTCCATATTCTAAGTTTTATTCTTTCTGAAACATATCTTTGCACGAGGTAAAAAACCAAACCTATCTGAATACCTTACTCATCACATAGAAAGCGTATATACTTTGATTTTACGGTAGGTCCGTGATGGTTGATGGAATCTCTTTCACAGAGATCTTTAGCCAGAGTGTAATTCATGTGAATAATTCAAACTAAAATATCAGGTTTTAACTCAACTTTGTGGATTAGCCTGGCATCATTTGAAGCCATTGTTGGGACACCTGGGACTCTGAATCACTAGTGTGATTCAGATATCCTTTCATCACAAGCGTATGCTGAGACCAGAGTTCTTGTTATCTCTAAATCTTCATTGTGTCAACATTTTAATTTGACACAATTAATTGAGACTCTTAGGACATAGTCTTTTCTCCCTAAAGAACTACTTTTAAAATTTTTTCTAGGAATATTTCTTTATGAACATAAGTTCAGATGGAGTGGAGTGGGTAACACTACTCTTTCCATCTCAAGAAGCAGAACTCACATCCACGAAAGAAAGCCTTTCACTGTCTTTGTGAAGATTTTTATGTAGTAATGGGAGGAGCTCTAGCTTTACTGAAATACTCGCAGTCATACATACTTTCTCTTGCCACTGAGATTCCACGTATGCTGGAAGACACCATGTTTGCCACTTCATTTACCCAAATAACTCTTAAATATCTTTCAGATCTTTGCTTAGCTCTTATCATTACTCCCTCCAGGTAATATTTTTGAATTTCCCTATATCAAATTAAGAGTCCTTGTTACCATGGTAACCTGTCATTACTATTGTAGACCTTAGTACCCTTCAATGAAAATTCCTCAGTACTTGTCACTCTTGAGATCAGTCAAAGTGCCTTAAGTAGCATTGCAATACTAATACTAACAGCAGTAATCTCTGTTCAATGTACAGGACTTGATGGATGGAAGAGTTGTGAGCTAGAGATCAGATGTCATTTTAAACCCTAATTTCAGTAAGTAATTTTTTTTTTTTTTTTTTTTAGACGGAGTCTCCCTCTGTCACCCAGGCTGGAGTGCAGTGGCACGATCTTGACTCACTGCAACAACCTCTGCTTCCCACGTTCAAGCGATTCTCCTGCCTCAGCCTCCCTAGTAGCTGGAATTACAGGCACCCACCACCACGCTCGATTAATTTTTGTACTTTTAGTAGAGATGGGGTTTCACCATGTTGACCAGGCTGGTCTCGAACTCCTGACCTCAGGTGATCCATCCACCTTGGCCTACCAAAGTGCTGGGATTACAGGAGTGAGCCAGTGCGCCCGGCCAACAAGTAATTTTCAGTCCCCAAGAATGTGGGATAAGATAGAGTCTAAAGGCTCAGAAATTTTTAGTCAATCAGAAGTAAGTCGGTGGGGCAGGAAGAGATGATGGCTATGCAGGTAGGAGGGTTTGCTGCTTCAGTTAACATCTCATCTGTATTGAAAATCCTACTGCAATTCTTTGCCACAGACCGAGAACTCTACCCATACCTCTATATAACGATAGGAAACCAGAGGAGAAGAATGAAATTGAGAACCAAGACACTAAGAAACAGAGAAAAAGTGCATTGGGTTCTAAAAGCCCGGAAGATATATTTTCCTGGACCAGCTCTCTGCTTAAAGAAATGAGTTTGTGGCTCCGAGCTACAGGTAAACAGCTAGGCTTCATGAATTACAGGTGTACATACTGTTCCTTAGGGCCCAGAATTTAAATTCATACCACTGAACAGTTTTTAAAGACTTTAACACATTATTTTGTTTGTATGCAAATGAAAGCTGTTAATTTCAAAAGAGTCTTAACTATTTATTTAAGTAGTCCCAAAGGATATCTACTTGAACACAATTTGCTAGCAGTTATTTCAAGTACTAGATGCACTCAGAAAATAATAAACTGTATATTTAAATTAGTAAGTTGGGTTACTAACCAACTGATCTCTAAAATTCATCTGAATCAGAGGGTCTATTGTTATTGCAGGCTTAGTATTCTATTTTATCCAAATTTCAGATTTTGAAGGGAAAATTAAACTATATCTGTAGAGAATCACATGCAAATAGGATATTGCAGTTAATAAAAAGCCATTATATATACCGCCCATTTGAGGCTGACAACAAGCAAGTGAGGTATATATTATTAATGTGCTTATTTAGAAAATGAGGTAAATGAGCCTTCAGCATTTATGTAACTTGCCTCAGGTGGGGGAATTGCAATTGGAACCCAGGACTTAGGTATGACTACAATGACTCTCAATGACCTTGTTTGCAGGATTCTATATTGCATAACCCCAGGTGGTCACCATGCTAATACTGAAGCAGTTAGTTATTCTGATTGGCTGATTGTGCTTAAAATCATTGGAATATTTACTACCTCCATGTAATATAATTTGCAATAGCAAAGATATTGGGGATTACTATTCTGGATTCCATCAAGGTCTTCTGTAACACTCTCAGCAAGCCAAGGTAACAAAATAGTTTTGTTTTTCTTTTCCAAAGGGGGTGGTGGGAGAATGAACCACTGAACACAATCTTTCCTATCCTACCTGAATTGCAAATTTACGATGTTTGGATTAGAATCACACAGGTGGAAGAGATTTTAGAACTTACTTACTACAAACTCTAATTTTGCATTTAAAGATGTTAAAAGCCAGGATCTAAAAGGACTTGCTGAAGTTTGCACAGCTAGTCTGTGGCAAAACCAAAATATATAAAAATAGGCCTGTTGATTTTTTTCCATAACACGCTGCTCTATGCTAAATCATATAAGCGTTTGTAAAATATTCTCTACGTCATGACTGAGATAAAGCTATTGGCAGTATCTTTTCAACATCAGTGAAATGAGTATAGTGTATAACTAGATGTAAGTGTTTTCTACCCTTTGAGTTTATCCCTGGGGGCCTACACATTAAACTAACAAAAGAGAGATTAACAGGAGAAAGGGCATACAATTTTTATTAAAATTTACATGCATGAGAGTTTGCAGAAAAGAAGTGAAATGCAAAGACTCAAAAGCATATATACCATTTTAAAAATGAAAAGCGGATTTGGGCTTTGACGGATGATAAATTGCGGGAGAGTGTATTTCCTAGAAAATATATGCGGAAAATTAATGGAAGATAATGGATTGTTTTAATAAGGTCTGTTTCTGTAGACTCACTTCATAGTCAACTCTTAGCCTCAGCTCTTCTCTTCCTGGTACAGGTGGGGTGCCTTCACAAAGAAAACTATTTCCTTGTTTTTAGTTAGATAAGGAAATGATAAAAATTCTCAGTTGCCTTCAGCTCAAGATAATTCTTATACCACAATGGCATATTTTGGGGTGGCATATTCTAGATGCCTCCATAAGAAAGGAGTCATTTGCTGAATAATGCCCAGAAAATGGCAAGTGCCCAATAAATTTTTGATTGATGCAAGGCTATAAATAATAAATGATACAGAAATATTCAAAATTATACAGAAGTGGTTTAATTACTACCAAATACCTAATGAAGGGAAAGGGAAACAACAATATTTATAAAGAAATAACATATGAAGTGTCATGTTGAAAATTCCATAGTGGGGTCTTCCAACAGGACACTGATGGATATTGTTTATGTATGTGTTTATGTTATTGTTTATGTATGTGTTTACTGCATGCTGTGGTACAAAATGGTAGCGTAATTTTGGCTAAATTGTTTAACTTTGACATCAGTTTCCTCAATTTCAAAATGTGGATATTAAAAAAAAACTTGCCTGTCAGGATTAAAATGAGCTATTTTAGGTGAAAGGTTTCTTTATTGATGTGTTAGTGAAGGCAAAATATGTTCATTTCTACAATAGTCAACCTTAAACTTTCAGCATTTTAACATAATTGAGGGTTACTTATTGCCCATACCACTATTCAGTGACTTGGGGGAATGTAATGGTCGGTTTCTCCTCTGTATATTTATTCAGGGACCTCGGTTTCTCTAATTTGTATTATCTTCAGGGCATTGGTACTCGAACTTTAGTATGTATCAGAATCACCTGGAGGCCTTGTTAAAGCAGATAGTTGGATCTCCTCCCAGAGTTTCTGAGTCAGTAGGTATGGGTTGGGACCTGAAAATATGCAATTCTAACAAGTTTCCAGATAATGCTGTTGCAGGATTGGAGGGTCACAATCTGAGATCTTCTGTTTTCACCCTAGTTATCCATTCCCTACAGCCCCACAGCTTTCTGCAGCCGTCCAGCGGGCAACAGCAAAAGACAAAGACCACATGGAGGATCTTGGCGATGTTGTTTAGGCCAGTCTTAGAAGTGATGTACATTAATTCTTCTTACATCTCATTGCCAGAAGTTACCATCTGGCCCCCACTTCAGTGCAAAGGTGGCTGCAACTAACAAGATGCCAAGGAAGCGGAGAAGCATGCAAATGTTAGTGAGTATTACCAGCTCAGCACAACCGGTGGATAGAGATCATTACGTTATTTATAATGATAATAATAATTTATTAAGGTTTTCTTTAAAATTGATATAATCAGGAAAAGTTGAAGTTAGAGCACTATCTCACTGTTATTAGAATTTGTTTATCATGTATTAGCCAAGGGAATAATAAATTAGAAAGTCATCGTTTCCCTGAGGAAGCACATGGACAAAATTTTCAACCGTGATGTTAATGTGTATCAATTTAAAAATATTATTCTTTTGGACTGAAAATTTCTTAAAAAGAAAGATAAAGCAAAGAAATTGCACCTTTCGTTAATAGTGTCAATAAGAATATAGTACAACTCCCGTTCAGCATTTCCCTGAAGTGACTTTCATGACAGAGAGATCCAAGCATGTCATTTTGTTGAGGTGTTGCCTTTTTTTTTCTTCTTGTGGGTTGTATTTTTCTAAGTGTAATCTGAGCAATTTCAACTAAGTTTTCCCTGCTCCCGTTATAACTTTTCCCATATTTATGTACTCAGAAATATATTATTCTTCATGTCATAGTGCCAAGAAATCTGGTTAGTAAAAATGCCAGATTCTTTTATTTGATTTTATTTGATTTCATTAGGGACCATCAGCCTAGCTGCTTAAGTGCCCGACTACCGTTTGCAGTTAAACATTCATTAAGGAATCCCCAGTGGGTTCATTTGTTTCACTGAGGTCCAATTACAGTGCCACAAAAGCAGTTTTTGTAGCAATTAGTTGATTTTTCCTGTTTATGTTCTGTCTCTTTAGGAAGAGGACTAGTTTGTGGAGGTCAGAATTTTAATTAGGCACGATTTAGGGCCAATAAGAAAACTGATAATTTACTAAATGACTGTGGTGGACTTAACAGCTCAAAACAGAGGTAAATAACACAACAGGGACCCCAGGACTCTGTTTTCCTGGTGTGTACAGCTCAGAGCCCCACAAAGTAAGGAATAGATTACGTGTTAAATGGCTGTCATGGATGGTAATGTGTGATGTGCACAGGGCACCGATGTCTTAACTTCAGGTGTCATCAGAATTTGTCATCAGCAATAGTTCTGCTTCTAAAGCACATCACAAAGGAGAGTCATTCATTTATATTTTATTTCCTCAAAGTTAGTTTGAGAAAGAAGCATTTAGTGGAATAGTACAAGAATAAATAATTATTAAAAGGCTTGAATACAGTCTAGCAAATAACCCTGAATTGATACCAATGGTAAGGTTAACATTCCATGTATTATACATAGACTGTTATGGGCAGAATCGTGTTCCCCCAAACTCCTATGTTGAAGTCCTTACCTCCAGGACCTCAGAATGTGACTGTATTTGGAGACCGGGCCTTGAAAGAGGTGATGAAAGTTAAATGAGCTCGTATGGGTAGGCCGTAATCCAACAGGATGGGCATCCTTATAGGTGGGGGAGATGAGGACATAGACACACAGAGGGAAAGCCATGTGAGAACACTGTGAGAAGACAGCCATCTATTAGCTGAGGGGAGAGGCCTCAGGGGAAACCAATCCTGCTAACACTTGATCTCAGGCTTCTAGCCTCCTAGACCGTGAGAAAATGAAATTCTGTGGGTTAAGCCACCCAGTCTGTGGTACTTTGTTATGGCAGGCCTAGCAAACTAATAGATAGACTTGACAGGTGCATTTGAGTAATCATGTTTAGATAATAAACATCAATGATTTGATATATTTGCATTATCATCCCAGTCTATGGTATCACAAGATAGCTTTACAGAAAGATAAAATAAATTATATCCAGGTTTTGGTATCCAGATATCTAAGCAAGAGCAAGAGAGTGTTCTCCTAAATGACAACTCAACTTAGAACAATTACTTCTGCAAACTGTAGTAAACCAATAATGCTACCATGTGTATTCAAAGAAGCTCTTCTGCACATTGTAGATATTTCAGCTCCAAATAACATAAGAGGAACTCATTTTTGGAAACTTAAAGAGGAAAAAAGAAATTAAAAACTAGAGAGACAGTTGGAATGCTTGTGCCTGAACCTGTGAAAAGCCATATGTATGATTTAATATATACATTAATCGAAATAAAAAAATAAAAACTAAATATTAGTGATATATTTATTAAATTAATGCTTCATTTTTGTTCACCAAAACATTTCTTTTCCTGTAATTTCCAAAAGATGCTTGCAAATTTGTTTTGCTTTATCTAGGTAAGTCCCCTTCAGACGGATCCTTATTAAATGTCTAAAACTTTATCAAAATGTCTTGAATTTTATGATTTGGAGCTTTTCATTCCCACATCCTGGTTCCCCTGATCCTGAGGCAAAGAATAATTTTGAACTTTGAGATGTTTTAGGGAACTTTGATTTACTAGTCATAGATGAGTACATATTTCTCAAATCATTTATCAGACTCATGATGGCTTCATGCTGGAGCTCACCCTGCCAATGCCTCTAACCTATGCCTCAGCCCACCCTGTTTATAGGGAGATTGGCTGCGCTTCCTGTTAGCTCTCTTCCTCAGATGTCATCACAAACAAAATGCAACAGAATGCAAAAAGAGCTCTGCTTCTACAATGACTGTCTCATTATCTCCTTTTTCTCTTAACAATATCTAGTTCCTGCTTTCTTTGTGTGACCGGAAGTTGTAACATAAAGACTGGCTGCCTGCACTAAAATCCATAGAGATGGGGAATTGGTCAACAGTAATTCTCATGCTTTGGAATGCTACTAAGATGATCTATGTGTCTTTTGGCAGGAACATGGGTCTCCATCTCTCTCTCAAGTCTTTTTTTTTTTTTTGAGGCAGGGTCTTGCTCTGTTGCCCAGGCTGGAGTACAGTGGTGCAATCTCGGCTCACTGCAGCCTCGACCTCCTGGGCTCAGGTGATTCTCCCAACTCAGCCTTGCGAGTAGATGGGATTACAGACATGTCCCACTAAACTCAGCTAATTTTTGTTATTTATTTATTTATTTTTTTGTAGAGATGGGGTCTTCCCCAGGCTGGTCTGGAACTCCTGGGCTCAAATGACCCTCCTGTCTTATCCCCCAAAACACTGGGATTGCAGGCATGAGCCACTGCACCTGGCCTCTCTCTCCATTTTTAATGACAACAATGTCTCAAATTAAATGGAACCTTAATTTGCATGTAGAGTCAGTTTTTGCTAAGCAGCCTCTAAGAAATTCTTTCTGTATCCTCAGGACCTTCACTCTTGGACTCTCTCTTTCATAATGCAACCACATTACCAACTGAGGCATGATCATCTTCTTCCAGAGGGAATGGAATTATTCAGTTGACTCAGAAAGAAATAACAACAAAGCAGAATCTAGAACTCACTTATTCTATTTTTTTTTTTTTTTTTTTTTTTGAGACTGAGTCTCGCTCTGTCGCCCAGGCTGGAGTGCAGTGGCTCCATCTCGGTTCACTGCAAGCTCCTCCTCCCGGGTTCACGCCATTCTCCTGCCTCAGCCTCCCGAGTAGCTGGGACTACAGGAGCCCGCCACCACGCCAGGCTAATTTTTTGTATTTTTAGTAGAGACGGGGTTTCACCGTGGTCTCAATCTGCTGACCTCGTGATCCACCCGCCTCGGCCTTCAAAAGTACTGGGATTACAGGCGTGAGCCACTGCGCCCGGACGGCTCACTTATTCTGTTTTTAAATTCTCTATTTACTCATCTATTCTATTTATGAATTTTAACAAGATGACCAATTACATTTTTTAAAAATATGTGGAAAATATACAAAAATCTTGGGGAAAAGGAACTATATTATACTTTTTAAAATAGGTTTTTCTGAGTATAGAAAATCATAAATTTAAACTGAATGGATCTAATTCTCTTGCCTGGTGACTTTCAAAATCAAGGAGAAAACACAGGATACTTGGAAAGTGACACACTTCTTAAAGAAGTGATAGGAACTCAATCAATACATAGAAATTGATTTAACTCATCCTCTCAGAAAATAAAAGCCCATTCAGATTGAAATATTTTGATGCAAAGTTTGGAAATGGAGTTGCCACTGTAGGGTCTTGCAGCCCAAACAGACACTCTATGTGATGTTTTTGAGGCTTACTAAATTTTCACTTATGAAATAAAACTGTAGCTCCTAAATTTTGGTTTACTTTGAACACTTCTTGTGCCTTTTGATTTGGCCGCTTTTGTTGTTCATGCTTCCCTAGTGGTTATCAACTGCTACTTATTAAGGAAGCCATCTCATTCTTCAAATTTGCAATTTCATAATCAGCGGCCCTGGACTGACATAAAGCTACAGGGAAGATTTTGCAAATTTTATCTAAAGTAAAGAAAGCATGCTCAAAATTGTGTCTTATAATAAGCTATTTATACTTTAGTATTTTGTCTCTTTTTAATACCATTTTGGGGTATACATGAGACCTTTTAACTTGTTTCTCGGTCCTCAGTTGTGTTTTCTAGTTTTCCCAGGACAGTTCTAGTTCATGCTGGTTGACCCGCCATTGTTATGAAGAACGCCATCTTTACTTCACAAACATGTTGCTGTTTATGCCATAAACCATACATTCACCATACTTATAGTCAAGTTTCTGAGTAAATGTCCCAAATGTAAGTAAAATGTTTCCTCCTAACTAGGGGTGCCATACAGGACAGCCCATGAAGGCCCTGGGCCCATTGAGGCCATTTTGGCCTTGCCCGTGGGTACACACAAAAGCCATCATCAGGATCATCCTAGTCAAACAGGAAGGGCTGTTACATACCTTAGTTCTGAAACTTGAGTCCTGTCTGACATGACGTTCTTTCAGGAGGGTAATTAATAATAATCAGTCACTGAAATAGCTTTGTACAAACAATGAGCCGCAGTAAACTCCCTATAGGCCAAAAATAAACATGTGGCTTTTAGAGAATTCTGCTGACAAAGAAAAGGACAGCAGTTCTTCCCAAGTTTTGTGTAGGATTTGAGACCAGAATCCTCTGTCTTTGTTTTCTTGTTTTGTTTTTTTGTCTTGGGCTGTCACTTGGGTCACATCTACTACCACAAATACAGTAATTGCAGTTAGTCAGTATCTTTGGGCACTATTTTTACATCATTTGTAAACAAAAGTTGCCCTAGAAAAATAGCAACTTTAGTAAACATGCTCTTAAATAGTAGTACAGAAAAATCACATATCTTTGAGCTTTCCAACAATGCTCTTTGGAAGTATAAATAGAAACACATTTAGAAAGATTTTATTGGTTTATTGTGGATACAAACAATACTCTTTTGAATCCTGGATCAATCTGGCTTGCTTTATTTCTGTAACAGACAGTCCAATAAATTATATTTCCCAGTAGCAGTCATTCCTAATGGAAATCTCAATAAACTTTCTTTCAGCAAGTGTTACGTGCACTTGAAGAGAAATCTGGCAGATTATTAGGTCAAAGCATGGGCAAAGGCTACTCAGTATTAAGTAGTCAGTGAAACCCACACTTTAATTTCTCGTAATTTATAATCAAGCTGTACATTTCAAATAAAGCTTTGACAAGCTAGTATTTTTTTCTAAGGAAAATTGGACATATACTTTAGAGTCTTTCTGCAGATACTATAAAACGTAGCAAATTAAATGCAGATAGGAAATTTATCAAGTCAAAACTATTACAAATTATACTGAAATTTTTCAACTACCTGAAAGCTAATGATGCAATAGAGATTTATATAGAAAATGATCCTAATCCTTGTGAAAATACTGAAGTCATATGTCAGGTGGAACTCAAGAAAAGCAAACAGCCTAATGATTTTGTGTTGGTTTAACTTTTTCATTATTGTTCCAGGCCAGATTTATTATGATTATTATTATTAACTATGGAAGGAGGGATCCAAGAGAAAAAATTACTAGTTCTGTTAGTCTCATTATGTATCATGCCAAATTTAACATGTAATTTTTTTCCTATGTTTTCTTATAAATTTCAAATGGCTTAAATCATGTTCTAGAATGATATCCTTGAATTAAATTAAAAATTAGTAGAATTTTGCATTAAAAAAATAGAACAGGAAAAATTCTTTCTTAAGCCAAAGTATCATATTTAGGGCATCTACACACCAACAACCGGACCTGCTTGGCTTCCAAGCAGGGGCAGCCCCAAGAAGCGGAGGCTGCCTGAGCTTCACTGAACACTCTCACATCACCAGTCCCTTAATCTAAGACCCTGCTTCTCTTCCTGGGCTGCTGAGTTAGCCTCAACCTTCTCCTGATATTCACCCAGCCTCCTCCATTTCATGCTGATTTTCTAATTGCTTCCAAAGTGAACTTTATAAACCGTTAATTGGCTAAATGCCTCATAGGCTTCTCATTGTTCTAAGGATAAAGACCAAAATCCGGACCTGCCCTGTAAGGTCCTACCTAGTTGGCCCTTTTTTCATGTTAGTTTGACTGCACTTTCTGTTTTTTCATCCACATCTATCAGCTTTCATTTTCTCCATCAAGCCAGACTTCCCTGGGCCATAGGACCTTTGCTCTTCCCTCTGTCTGGGTGTTTGAATAGAAAGAGACACAGAGCAGACTTTCGGGTCCTTCTGTTGAGAAAAGATTGAGGGTTCTGAACATGTGTGAGAAGGCAGTGCGGTGGCAAAGTCAACTCCAGGGGTTAGAAGATCAGCTCCATCACTTACTATCAGTCTAACCTTGGGCGAGTTCCTTATTCTCTCTATACGTCAAGTTTTGCATATGATGATAATTTAAGTACCTTGCCCAAAGGGTGGTGTGAGGATCAAAAGAGTTAATGGATGTAAAACCCTCATAGCATACCTGGTACAAAGTAAACACTCCATGCATGTTACTATGATTGTTCTTTTTTTTAAAAAAATTCAAGCTCTATCCAAATAATATATCTTCAAAAGGCTCACATTCCGTAAGGGTTGTGCTTATAGTGTTTAATGTATAAACCATTCCTGATTCTAATACATGCTGATATTGAAAAGGAACAATTTATTTTTTTATGTGTATAGATTTGGGGGGTACAAGTGCAGTTTTGTTACATGGATATATTGCATTGTGGTGAATTCTGCACTTTTAGTGTACCCATCACTTGAATATGTATACTGTACCCATAAAGTAATTTCTCATTTCTCACCCCTGCTCCCACTTTTCCTTGTTTTGGAGTTCTCCAATGCCTATTATTCCACTCTCTATGTCCATGTGTATTAATTGTTTAGCTCCCACTTATAAGTGAGAACATGTGATATTTGGCTGTTTCTGAGTTATTTCACTTAGGATGATGGCCTCCAGATTCATCTATGTTGCTGCAAAACACATAATTTCATTCATTTTTATGCCTGAGTAGTATTCCATAGGAGATATATATATATATATACATACCAAAAGAAAGGAAAAATTTTAAATGCGCAGAAGAGAATGAGCAGAATTTAATTCAAGAAGCGAAATTAACACTGAATGAGAAATAATGATAATTTTCTTTGTCACACCTATCTCAGAGTTTTTCATTTCACTAATGAGGCAGAATTAGTATCATGCCACACACCGCTCTGCTATCATCAAAAAGTTCTTTCTTATTACAGCTCTTCATAAATATCCACTCGGAGTAAACACTACCTATTCTTGTAGCCCAGCTTGGGTGATTCTTATTTTTGTTTGGGTTGCATTCTATGTTAATGCTTTCATATTCTGAGTTTCTTCAACTGAATACAGTTGCCAAGAATTGTTTCCAAGTGCTCCCTGCGATTTTGGATTGTATTCCTGGAAAAATGAATGCAATAGTTAAAATGGATTTTTCTCCCAATAACCCAGGCTCTTGTCTGGACAGGAGATCTGGCCTGAGTTTTAACAGGGCCAATAGTGTGAGCACAGCAAGATTGCATGCCAGCCTTGCTGCTGTCCATGACAGAGCAAACCACTTGGCCAGTTCATGCTGTTTGCAAGTTGAAACTTTGTTTTCCTGTCAGCCTTGTGAATCTGAGAGGATAGTTTTAGCAACATCTTTATTTCATTTATTTTTTTAAATGCCCTCAAAAACCCTCTTCTATTCCAAATGCCTTTCTATGAAGTATAGATTGTGTTCTCAGGCTGTTGTGGGGGCAGCTGCCAAACTGACCGAAAGCAAATAAATCAGGAGGGGAAGATGTGGCAGTTGCCACCCTGAATCAGCTACAGACCCACGGGGCACAAGCGGAACCTGCTGATTCTCATGTCTTATGGACTAGAGGTTTTGAATACGTTTTGTGCTAGAATGTAATTGTCAGTCTTCTGAAAAAACATGCATTTTGAGTACATACGACAATTTTTAAAAGTATGTATATATGTACTTATTTATATATTAATATTACTTTCATAGCCTATATACATGATGTATACACATATTATATAAACTATATTATGTATACAGAGTATGGATGTAATATACACAAGTATAAAGTAATATATAGACACTTTTAATCAAATTTTTTAATACTCATACTTAATATAAAGAATATTCCCTAAAAGTGGTTGCTTTGGGGCTATGTTTTTCTAACTGTGTTACAATTCCTCAAATTCTGTTGAATCTCCTTTTTGAACCTGTCATACAACATCATGGTAATTCTGTGGGATTAAATATAACTTTCGAAAACACACATAGAAGAGACAAATATTGTAACTAATTTTTAGTAAAGTGTAAATATGTGGATTTATATAGATATGTGTGTGTTTATATAAATATGTGTGTTAATATATTTCTGTACATAAATACATCATAAATATATACATAATTTTAAAGATATGGCTGATAAAGTTTATTTACTCTTGTGACTCAGATTGCAAAAGAACATAATTCTAAAATTAGAATAGCAAACCTGATTTGAACAGAGGTAAAATGGGCTTGTGGGGTGGGTGTTCAGTGCAATTAAACAACTGTGAAGTGCCTCATCATCTCTGAGCTAAGTGTTGAATAGTGGAAGGTAATTGGCATACTTCCAGTTTGACTGAATGGACGTCGCTCATTTGAATATACAGATTCCAAAATATACGCTTTATATCAGCATCATGCATATTTCGCATCATGAAATAAGGAGACAAAAGAGGATGTCTGTTAAGAATATGGGCTCCGGCCTCAGGCAGGCGTGGGATTATGTCTGATATTCACCAATTGGCGGCCCTCTGCCTTTGGGGAATTATTTAACCTCTCTATGCCTCACTTCCTTCACCCTTGAAATATGAACTTTTGCTGTGCTGACGAGTAAGATAATATAACAAATATAGCTCAATAAGGTTTTCGGCACAATAACACATTTCCATTAAATATGTTACCAGTGGTAATTAAAAAATATTTTCCTCACTTCACATTTATTTCGGATCATCCATAATAAGTCATTCCAACACAGTTTTTAAAATGGAGCAAACAAGTCAGTATAGACGAATCTAACTTTATACTCCCCCAAAATAGTTAAATTGCTGTAGAGAGGTTCAGTATCAATTTTATCCAGTTTTTAAAAATTACTAGATGTCATTAGCAAATGACCTACACAAAACACTTGAGTACACACACAATTAAACCCCAGATAAAACTCTCTTTAAGTCGTAATTTCAATATTTTCTATTTGCTTATTTGGTGTGATATTAATTGCTTTTGGTTTAATTGGAAGAGAGATCAGATCAGGGTTTTTTGTTGGGAAAAGAGTGGGTTAACAAAAGCCTTTGAAGAGGTTACAATAAAGCCACTAAGGAAGAGTGACTTCAGGTACCATATTCCAGAATGTTTATTTTTCTTTCTCGCTAGTTTCAAATGGGTCAGCATATCAGTAAAACAAGAAGTAAACAAAGACCTATCTCAGATTACATCAGCTCCTGGGGCCATCAACAAAGTAAACATCAGTCACCCCATGAAAAATACAACCATTACCTGTTATTGGACACTGGCAGGCCTGGCCTGACCACCAAGTGGCACAGTTAATGAATCCACTTATTTCTAATACAAATAAACCCGAGAGAGGAAGTGGTCAGCTAAAGCTGTCTCTGAAGTCAGATGGGGAGATGGTTAATAAAAACGCTCAGGGCTGACATTTCCTTTTTATTTGAAACATGCTTTTCTTGAGAATGACATGATCTTCTTGATACGGTTTAGTAAGCTTCAGCTGATACCAGGTTCTAAGGTCCTTTTTGATGGCTTTTTTTTTACAAATGAAAAAAAAAAAAAGGACAAATTTTAAAAATCTATAGCGCAAGGCTTAAGTACAAGGAAACACAATTATTTTTACAATTAGTCACTAGTTACTTCAAAATGCTGATGGTAACAAGATACATTTTTCCTGCAGAACAGTTTGTCAAGATTTTTGAAAAACCTTAAAATTGCTCTTAATCTCTGCTCAAGCAGTTCTATTTGCAGAAGTACACGACAGGTTAAGAAAATAGTCAGAAATACGTTCAAAAGTCTATGCCAAAGGACATCCAGGAACACTTTTTTAAAATGATGACAAAATGAGATAATCTAAAAGTTTAAAAACTAATGAACTAAATTATAGCATGTCCTTAAAATGGAATATTATTATATTTTCAAAAGCACTGAATGATGAAAGAATACTCCTACAGTATAATGTTAGGTGAAAAAGGTAATATATGCTACAATGGAAATAATTTATGTTTTTTGTGTGTTTTTGTCATTTCTGTATTTCAATTTTTATTGAATTTTGTTTTGTTAAAATATACACATAAAGATAGACCCACATACTGATAAGTATTTTACCTAATAATGAATATATTGATCTTAAAATGAATTATCTTAGTGGAATAATGCTAAAGATAATTTTTTACATCATACTGTTTCTGTGTCTTCAAGTTTTGAATAATGAAAATACATTTTACAAAGTTTCTTCGGAAAGCATAGTGTATGGAATTATCATGTATCTTGTTTAGGAAATTGTGTACTCAAATGGGAAATTTTTTTTTGATTCCCAAAACAAAAAATATCCCTTGTTTCTTCATTTTCAGAGTCAGATTCTTTTGGTGTTTAATGTAAATTCTTCAGAGGCAGTTTTACATATTTCTTCTCCTCCTTTGCTGACATAAATTAATAGCAATTAATCACCATCTGATGTTTAAACTCCATACATTAGAAGTCTTTCAGCGTTCTCTCTCTTCCTAGGCTGAAAAATGACAGTTCCTTTAAATTTTTCATATTGATCTTCTTTTCTACTCTTTTAATCATTTCTGTGTGGGTATCAAGAACAATTCTGTCACTGCAAAAGTTTGAAAAGATGGTGGAAAAAGGATTTGCAGTACTATAATGCTTAACTAAATAATAAAATAGTCCACATTTTTGGCATTCTTTTTCTTCTTACCTTTGAAATAATTGAAAATGAATTAAGGCATTTATAATTTCCCAATTCAATTAAAAAAATCTCATTATTTTTTATAAATAGGCAATTGGAATTTATGCTCTTGGTTAAATTAGGAAAGTATACATTGTATTAAACCAATTTATAAATGTCCCAATAAAATAAATATTATCACATAGAGTGTTTTTCAAAAGATATGGGTCCTATAGTATATTAAACACTAATTTAAAATATTTCCTCACCTTATAATGAATTAATTAATTCAACATTCATTAAAAATACCCTTATTGAACCCTCATATATTATAAATATTAATGACATGTATTCCTTAATATCTACTTTTTTTGCTCATTTGCTTTTTAATATTTTGCTATTAACTACCTCATGATTATTATATTCTAGCACACCCTTATGTATCCTTGACAACTGTCTATACTGAGCTCAAGTATTAGCCAGTGATACAAACTTATACAACACTTGGGTGGTGGTGGAGGCGGGGATACAGAGGGGAAAAGAAAAAGAAAGATATAGAACACTAGTGTGACTGAGTTTACATTTATTTATATTTATATTTATACATCCAGTATTCAAGAAAATGTGGTAAATATACACCATGGAATACTATGCAGCCATAAAAAGGAATGAGATCATGTCCTTGCAGGGACATGGATGGAGCTGGAGGCCATTATCCTTAGAAAATTAATGCAGAAACAGAAAACCAAATAACACATGTTTTCACTTATAAGTGGGAGCTAAATGATGAGAACACATGGACACATGGTGGGAAACAACATACACTGGGGCCTGTCAGAGGGTTAGGGGCTGGGAGGAGAGAGATGATCAGGAAGAATATCTAGTGGATGCTGAGCTTAATACCTGGGGGATGGGATGATTTGTGCAGCAAACCACCATGGCACACCTTTCCTGTGTAACAAAGCTGCATATCCTGCACCTGTGCCCTTGAACTTAAAATAAAAGTTGGAAATTAAAAAATATATATTCTATAATATATACTATATATTTACATATACAATGTATAATATATATTTACATATAATACATAATATATTTACATATATAATATATAATTACATATAATACATAATACATATTTACATATATTATATATAATTTACATATATTATACATTATATATTATGTATTTACAATATATAACATATTATATATTTACAACACAATATATTATATATTTACATATATGTTATATATTATTTTATATATATTTGTTTTACATATATGTTACATATATTTACATATATAATGTATATGTAAATATACATTATATATTATATATAACATATATAACATATGTAAATATATTATATAAATTATCTAGTTATATATTATATAAATTATATAATACATATTATATATTTACATATATATTATATATATGTCATATGGTTTGGCTCTGTGTCCCTGCTCAAATCTTATCTTGAACTATAATTCTCATGTGCCCACATGTGGAGAGAGAGACCTGGTGGGAGGTGAATGAATCACGGGGGCAGGTCCCCCCATGCTGTTCTCATGATATTGAGTGAGTTCTCACAAGATCTGATGGTTTTATAATGGGCTCTTTCCCCTTTGTGCTCTCTCTCTTTCCTACCACCTTGTGAAGAAGGTGCTTGCTTCTTCTTCACCTTCTGCTGTGAATGTAAGTTTCCTGAGGTGTCCCCAGCCATGTGGAACTGTGAGTCAATTAAACCTCTTTCCTTTATGAATTACCCAGTCATGGGAAGTATCTTTACAGCAGTGTGAAAACAAACTAATACAATATATAACATATGTATATATATAACACTTATAATATTTTATAATACTATATATATCAGTTACATTGCACCTTTAGAAATGCATATACATTCTTTTCTATCACTTTAGCAAGATATGAAATAATCAGGAAGTTCTAACCTTCAAAATAGAATAAAATAATGGTAATCGTTGCTACTGTCACCTCTGTGCTCCCTTCCTTTATGAATATGTTTCTAGTATAATAGAATCTAATTTACTGAGTTAATTACAGTACATTTTAAATGTTTCTGGAAAAGTTATTAAATTAGCATTTTTGAGCATCTACTATTGTACTTCCTTTTCCAGAAAGTAATGGGCATCTATCAGTTAGTTCTGCAAATCTTGTTCTTTTGTAACTATTGGTATGGTATTAAACAGATTACTAATTACTGTCTTATCAAAATTTTGTTCAACCAAATGCCTTTATTATAGCTCATCTGAGTCCTGCATGTAGTTACTGTATGTGTTGAACCATGTGTCCTACTAGAAATAGGAGCAATTGAAATATAGGCTAGCTTAAACTTTAGATTCAGTGAGACGTGACTTCTTATGCGTGTGTTCACATTTTCCACTTTGGCAGTCATGCTTTCCTATCATTTCCTAACTGAACCTGTTGGAGGAAAGTTCTTGTTCTTGTGTCTCAGATCTCACTTCATCTTCAGAGTGGTTTCTGGCTCAATTTGAGGTTGCAAAGGTTAATCCAATTGAAGACAATGGTTCTTTGTTCTTCCCTACCTAAAATTCCAGTCATGCAGTGTAATAAGAGGACTCAGAGGGGCAAGAAATGGCCATGTCATGCAAATAGTAGCAATGTCCAAACAGGTTAAGTCCTTTCCTCATATATTACCAACTGAGCCAAATATACAGAAATAAGTAAACTTATAACTCTTTTTTATTTTTTGAGATGGAGTCTCACTCTGTCACCCCAGGCTGAAGTGCAGTGGCACAATCTCAGCTCACTGCAACTTATGCCTCTCGGGTTCAAGTGATTCTCCTGCCTCAGCCTCCCGAGTAGCTGGGAATACAGGCATGCACCACCACACCTGGCTAATTTTTTATATTTTTGATAGAGATGGGGTTTCACCATGTTGGCCAGGCTGGTCTCGAACTCCTGACCTTAAGTGATCCACCCACCTCGGCCTCCCAAAGTGCTAGGATTACAGGCGTGAGCCACTGCACCTGGCCAGTAAACTTATAATTTAAGTCAGGATAATATTTTGAGTTCTACATTCTCTCTGACCAAGGACTACAGAACTACCACATGAAAGTGAAGGTTAGAACTAACATTATTCATATACGGTTACATTCAATATCATTTTATCTAGGTGCCCAACAGTTTTCTCAGAGATCATCTTTGGCTTTCAAGTCAGCTATAGTATTGACTCCTGCCGCAGTCACATATGAGCATTGAGCAAGGTAGTTAATCTTACTGACTCTTACTTTTCTTGTCAGGAAAGGAGGAGAAATAACTTAACTCACAGAGTTACAATGGGAGTTAAATAAAAAAGTAATCATAAAGTGCCTAGCAAAATGCCTGGCACATAGTGGATATATAATAAATCTTAATTTCTTTTTGCTTGAATGGCCAACTTGTGGCGTTTGATTCTTCCAGTTATTGTCAATTGATTTTTCTATTTATAAAAGAAATTCTCCTCAATTAATAATTGAGTCATTAACTTTCAAAAAACCAGCATTAAACTCCTTTCGGTGTAAGTATGACAAACGCTTGGAAAATATTATGTATTCTAATTCAAGATATTTATTCTCAGAATATTTATAAGAGAGATGCTGATTACTCATACTAAGTAAAGTAATTATTATGAAGGCATTTTTCTTTATTGTTTAGATACAGAGGTAAGGAACATGAAATTGATTTTTCCTCATTTTTTGTTTTAAGTTCAGGGGTACATGCTCAGGTACATGTGCAGGTTTGCTACATAGGTAAATGTGTGCCATGGTGGTTTGCTGCACAGATCATCCCATCATCCTATGGGAATGATCAGCATCCATTAGCTGTTCTTCCTGATGCTCTCCCTCCCCTACCCCTGGACAGGCCCCAGTGTGTGTTGTTCCCCCGTGTGTGTCCATGTGTTTTCATCATTTAGCTCCCACTTATAAGTGAGAAAAATGTGGTGTTTGGTTTTTGGTTCCTGCAGCAACATGAAATTTTTAAAAGTTCAAATTTCTCATCTGGAATTTTTTTTGTGTGTGGAGAATGCCACAGGAAAGAAAAGCCCACTAGAATAAACATAGTCTCTATATCATATAAAAACAGAACAAAAAAAATAAGAAAAGTTATTAGTTGAGGAAGAGGCTAGAAAAATTGAAGAAGTGTTATGTTACTGAATTTGTCCCATATATCAAACAATTTCATGAATTATTTCTGTTTATAACATAGTACCTCACTTTCTCTAATTATCACATGATTAGCTGTATATGAAATTGAGCTCTTGGCTGACTCTGGTTGCACTGCCTAAGAGTTAGCCCTGCTCCATAAGAAGCTGTTTTAAAATAAATAAATAGATAATAAATTGATCTCTAAGCAAAAATTCAATAAAGTGTTGGGAACACTATTATATATCAGGCTATCATGAAATTTCATTCTGAGAGTGTGTTCTTTCAAGTTTTATCCCAGTTTACATATGCAACCTTAAATAATCTTGTTCACACTGCCCATGTAGAAAGAATCCACTCTATTCACTCACAATCCATTGTTACATAAGTAACAACAACAAAAAGTTTCCCTTTAATTTCAAGACATAAAATCAGAAAGCTTGGGAGTGCCTGAGCTGTCATGGTATTGCTGGAGTTCCTGTTTCAATACAGCCAAGCTACATTTTCCTATAGGACCTAAAGTAGGTCACAAGTTGTCATTTAAAGATAAGAATGAAGGGGAAAACACATCCTACAATATAGGAAAGAATGTGAGTCATGGTCAAGATATAAAATCAGAAAAACCCTGGAATAAATGGCTCTCTACTTCAAGTAGGAATAATCAGAGTTCTGATAAAGAAACTACAAGAGAGTTGAAGTACAATTCTTTTCCTCTGGAAGGGGACCATATTCCATTTTGAATCATAAGAATGCAATTGGAAAAAAGTTATCTTTAGACATTTTTCATTTAACTCTTGGCCCATTTAATTTGCTTTCTTTAATCGCATTGCTTAAGTACATATAACCCTAATTCTTTCAGAGATCTCATTACCTTCTGGGCAAGCTATAGGTATTTATTTCTTCTGTTCTTTTGCCTCCTCGATTTCTTGATCCCTTTCTTAATATCTGATGATTGCCTGTGTGAGTTTCAAAAGAAGGAAACTGGCTGTATCTGACTCCAGAGAATGACCAGGATCCCCGTTCTTCTTCAAAACTTTAATCCATTTGGCAAGTTATTGTATTAGTTCTTAGAATGTTCTTTCAAGATAAATATTACTAACTCTTTTTCTAGATACAACAAAGCAAGCAGAAGAATTATATTTTTCCAGTCATAATATGGAATGGTAAAACAGATATTCCTTGCCTCCTGAAATTTCAAGCCAGTCAATTGCTTTACTAGTCTAGCAATTTAGTGTTTTCTTTTCCATTTCTTATATAAATGTTAGTTTTCCTTTAAAAAAGCAGCATAAAACACGTAAGATACTATAAATGCCATGGCTCAATTTGTTGCACCATTTTACAAAAATGAAATCAGTTGCATTAGGTTATAGGAAGGAAAAGCATTTTTACGTTTGCCTGAAATTGTTAAACATCATGCGTTAATAATCTTTGGCCTGTAACTGAAGGAATATAGTTTTAATTTGCATGTAAATAAAGCGGATCTCCCATTGCAGAGAATTTTCTTTTATTAGTCCCCATAAACAAGACGGCATTAAAGTGCATAGCCTGCTTAAGTGGGATGTGAGGATAAATCAAAAGGATAAACAAGGAAATATCATGAAGAAAAGGAAAGTCACTCTAGATATACTTAAATAGTTAACATTCAAAATTTTTGCTATCAGTTAAAGAAATGCTAAACCCTAAGAGATTTCTACCTACCAAACTTATACTTTTAGAAGACATAGTAAATATACGCCCTAGTAAATATCTCATGTATTAGCAATTCATAAACCCCTAATTTTCTATGGTATTTCTACTTTATTTACATATTAATTAAGTATATACTAAGTACATAGTATACAGTACTTTCATAAATTTTATGCATATATATTAAAAAATCTAATGGATAAGTATAGCAGATGCTATTGGCCTTGTTTTACCAGTGAAGCAACTGAGTGTCAGTGGTTTGACCAAGTTCACCGAGCTGGCTCAACAAGGATACGAGGACTAATGGTCCATGTGCATTACTGTTCCAATACAGCAAGGGTTACCACTGCACAACTAGAATCAACTTGAATGTATTTGCTTATTCTTTCATTTAACACGTATTTATTGAGTGTCCATTTTTGTTAGGAATGCTTATCTCCTACTTCCTCTATGGATAATATTCTTTTCATTTGAAACTTCTAGACTGCTGAGAGAAAGGCCGTAAGAATATTTTAGCTGTTCATCATGTCGTGCAGGCAAACTTTCCCCAGATGCCAGCAAGAGGTGAATTGACTCAATGATAATTCTTCATAGTAAACAACAACAACAAATTCCTCTCTTCTTTACCCTTGGGCTTTCTACATATTTCAAGCAGTAAAAGTTTTAAGACAGTTTCTCATGACCAAGACTCCTAAAAGGAAAGAACCACTAAAGAATGATCAGACCATATTTTTACATCAAATAAATACCTGGGAAAATTAAGTTGCTAGATTAGCTAGTTTGACTCCAAATGATCAATAATAAAGTATACCACCTAATTTTCTAAATTTAGATGCTGAAAATGTGTGATCTGTTAGACCACAGCTATAATTCCTTGTTTATGCTTGTCGTCTCTGTCTCTGTCTTTCTCTGCCTGCCTGCCTATCTGTCCTTTTTATAAATAAATTAAATTTTAAAAATGCTTAGTGGTGTAAAAAGAATATATTCAGTAGAGGATGTCAAAACATCATGTTTATGTTGTCATATACTTATAACGTGAATTAAAATGTACTTGAATATGAGCAATATGTCTCCAAAGTTAAAAAAATCAGCGTAAATTTAAATGAATTAAGGTCTACAATATAATCAGGATACAACCTTTGTTGGAGGTAGCATGAAATCACATATGAAAATAATCCATTTCCCTTTGATGTAATCATTCAACTTATAATAATTTTCCTTAAAAAACAAATTTAAGAACATATGTGTTTCTTAAAAATTATAAAATGTATGTGTAATGATGTTTGTGATGATATTATCAAAGCAGTAAAAAAAGTTATAAGTAGCCAAAACGTCCAAAAGCTATAGTTCTATTATACAAATCATAAAATTTTCTTGAAGTAAAATAATGTATCTTTTAAAATAATACTCATAAGATGATTATTAATGACATAGGGAATTATTCATTAAACATTATTGAATTAAAACTTGATATTCATTGTATAGTATGATACCAGTTTTATTCTAAAGTACGCATATTCACACAACAGAGTAAATCCTGAAAGTGTATAAGTCGAATGTTAAGTCTGCAAGATTGAAAATTATTTACATTTTCCATGAGATTTTGTTCTTACATTTTTCCAAATGGTTAATAAATACTTATAAAATTCAAAAAACATGTGATATTTAAAGTAAGCATAGGCTTCATCAAAATGCATTTGACCATCTATTCAACAAATGTCTATGAAGAGTAGTGATTAAAAAGATAGCTCAAGTTCTTAATTCGACCTTGGGTGGGTTACTTAACCTTCTTAAGACTCAGATCGTAATCTCACCTATCTCAAAGGATTAGTGCGAAGATTTTTGAGAGTTTTAGTTTTTGTGAGACTTGATGTAAGATCACATTGTTGTATAATTTAGCATATAGCAAGCTCTCAGTAAATCCTAGCTACTTCTGAGCATCCATTGTGTACCAGGAATGAGGATATAAGAATAAATTAACAATTCTTGTGATGCAGAAATCTAGTGTTAAAAATATTGGCCTGAATTAATCAGATAATTGCCCAATTTCTGCCTAAGTTAGAATACGTTAAAATTGGACAAATATAGGTATTAGAAGAATTTAGTTTCTTCAGATCATTAATGGAAATAAAAATTAAATTTATCCAGGTGCTCAGAATATTAAAAATGTTCACTGAATATTGTTTTGTACTTGTTATGACTATCATTCAAATAAAAGGAGTATTTGGCAAGGTGAATTGACATCAAAGTAGCAACCAGATTTCCACGATAAGTATAGGCTGCAACTAGCTGACCCGATTGCTTGATTGCTTAGGGCGCTTTGCTGATGAGGTCATCTTAGGTCCAGTTAATTTGGCTCACCATAGCTCAGTTTGCTTTTCTGTACTTCGTGGTGATTGACAGTAGGCAAAATCATGGCCAAGATGCAAATGAAAATGAGGCCAGAGACTTGTCCCCTGAGTAAGTTTGATAAGTAATGAGTATTCTACTGTGAAACCCAAGTGGAAGTCATTTCAATTCAATGGAATGAATATCTCTTGAGAGCTTATTATGAGCCAAGCATTGTCATAAATACTAAGGATTCAAATATGAATAAGCTATAGTCCTTTCCCTTGAGGTGTTTATAGTCATTTGGGAGAAATATGGGTAAATACACAATCACAGTGTGCTGTAGACAGTATGAGAAAGACCCACACATGATGCTAGGAAAGTATAGAAAAGGAGTAGTTAGGCTGGACACGATGCTCATGCCTGTAATCCTAGCACTTTGGGAGGCCAAGGCATGAGGGTTGCTTGAGCCCAGGACTTTAAGACCGACCTGGGCACCACAGTGAGACACCATCTCTACTTATAATAATAATAAAAATAATTAGCCAGCCATGTTTGTGCATGCCTGTAGTCCCAATTACTTGGGAAATTGAGGTGGGAGGATTGCCTGAGCCCAGAAGTTGGAGGCTGCAGTAAGCTATGATCATGCCACTTCACTCCAGCCTAGGCAACAGAGCAAGGCATTGTCTCAGAAAAAGAAAAGGAAAAAGAAAAAGGAAAAGAAAAGGGGGCACTTAGCCTAGCCAGGAGTATGTGTGGTAGAGATATATCTGAGTGTTTGTGTATGTGTATGTGTGGAGGCAGGGGGCAGAGTATCAGGGAAGACTTTCTCCTAGAGAAGATGATAGTCAAGAAGACAAAACTATTATCAAAGGTCCTATTAGAATGTGCTTTTTATATATGCAGTCTTTCATTGACTGAAAGTCATTATGTGGCACGTGAACTGTATATCCTCTTGTTTCAAAGAGGTCACTGTTGTTCAGTCTAAGCACTGAATAAACACACCCACAGACAAAAGCATAAAAGTTACAGTGAGAGGCAAGCATGAGAGGACTCCCATCTCCCATCTTCGAGTGGGAACATCAGAGCACCTTGCTCCCCTAAAGAGTTAATGGCTTACATAATCTGTGTCTTCAATTTCTCCACCTCAGCTTGCATATACGGGCAGTCGTATGTATATACCTGTATACAAGTATACACAACTTTTCTTGTTTCTTATGTATGGCTTGAGGCCTCTTATTTAAAAATATTTTGGAAAATCAGTCTGGATTTTGAAAAGCAGATTGATGCATCATCTCTACTGCTTGGAAATAGTCCTTCATGGGACACCTGATATGCACGTTTCTAATAATTGGCATTGTAACTTTTATAGAAGTTTCTTGCTAATTACCATGAAGGAAAAGGAAATTTCTTTATACCTAAGTATACAGGTATATACAATATATTTTAAAACCATATTTTTAATACTAGTTTTTAAATAGTTTTCAGAGATTTAAAAACTGCCACGTCTGTGTTTGGGACATTTGGCTCAGATTAACAGGAAGGGAATTTAGGCTGAACTAAAACACAATTCTTTTAAATGATTCTCAAACCTCACTGATATAATAAACAAATGTAAATATGAATACTAGTTTTGCTGATCATAGCCAGACTATATAAAGCAATTTCCTTTTAAGAGTTGTTTTAGCATTCATATATATATATATATGTATATATATATATATATATACATACATAGGTACATTTTAATTGTCCCAAACTCCCAGAAATCCACAGGGACAGAAACCCCAATGCTTGAAATCTAAGGATTTTTAAGTGTTGAATGTTTCCATCATCTCTTCTTTTCTCTTTGCAGCAGTTGTCAAGACTAATTGCCTTTTCTTGGGTAACTGGGGCCAAATAAATGCCCTCTTGCAAAAACAGAACACAGGAGGATGGTAACCAGTTGGGTGACCGGAGTAAGTGTGTGTTATGAAATGGGTAAAAAGGGCAGTTGGGGAACAAGAGGAAAGGTGTTTGCTTCCTGACCTGTATGACTGACGTCAGGGAGGCATTAAAGGAGCTTCTTCCACCAGAGTTTAATACCAATCATCCCAACGTTTTTGACCTTGAATGACTTTTTAAAATAAAATAAGGTTAATTGATTTATTTATAAAAATAGAAAGAATGAATAACCTTACCATGTCAACAATCTTCATTTTTAAAAATATATTTTTTGTGATTTCTTGCTAGACTTGAACACAATCAGGTTTTGCTTTAAAAATAGTTGCTTTTGGCAGCATTAGTTGAGCCTGACATTTTTTTAATTTGCATACTTATTGACAACTTTACCTCACTAAAATGTAAGCTCTGTGAGAAGACAGACCTTGTCTGTCTTGTTCTTCATAGAATTTAGATAGAACACCCACCTTGCTCATGGGAGGACTTTCAATAAATGTTTGTTGAATAAGAGTGTGAGGGAATAAATGAATGAATGAATAAATTAATGCTTACTTTTGAAACATGTCTTCATTGTTCTTTGTAATATATTCTGCATCTTCCCCCACAGAGTACAGAATGCATTTAAGTACAATATCAGATTTCCTTTCTGTTATACATTGGAAATATTCCATGTGGCAACCTTAAAGATACATTACAGTTAATAAGATATGGCAAAAAGTTATCATCAGAAACTGGCCTTTTAATGGTCAAATTAGAGATATGTTCTGCATTTTCTTGTGCATTTTAAATATTCCTACATTTGTTAAAACTCGATGTAAATTGATGAAAAATCATTCAAGAGCTTGATTAACTTAAAAATATCTAGGTAATTGAAGTACTAAACTAATTTCACAAACTTCATAAAGGCAGCATTTGCTAGGTATCTCAGAAGTAAGCAAAGGCTATTTGTTGTTAGGTTAATCTTCTCTATCCCCTGAGCTTACCTCTTACCCCTCTTTGATTTAAGTTGATAGTTGCTCTTAAGGCACAACTTTTCTTGTTTCTTATACACAGCTTGAGGCCTCTTATTTAAAAATGATTTGGAAAATCAGTCTGGATTTCAAAAAGCAGATTGATGCATTAAGTCTACTGCTTGGAAATGGTCCTACATGAAACACCTGGTATGTGCATTTCCAGTAATTGGCATTATAACTTTTATAGAAGTTTCTTGCTAATTATTATGAAGGAAGAGGAAATTTCTTTAGACTTAAGACTGTCGATCCCCATTTAAATGTTTGACTGGGTGATTCTTCACCATGTTTCACTTCAGAATCCCTGTAGGGCATGCAGTTAAAAAATACAGCTGCCCCTGAAGATTTTGATCAATATATTTAAGGAAAGAATGGATGGATGATCATACCTAGTTGATGAATCCTATTTTAGGGTCACACTAGTACTATTAACCATAGATGCATCTCATAGTAATGATGAACAATATTTCATGATGAAACCCGATGAGATAAGCAATGTGATAGTAAACAAAAGGCAGTTTTATTTACATAGTGAACTTACACTAATTATTGTTATCCATAATCATTCCTACCATATGTTGAGCACTCACTAAGTGTTAAGGGGACCAAGACTAGTCATAAATCGTCATCTCATTTAAAAACCAAAACAGATGAAAAGAAGGAGTATTTCTTACAGGAAGAGGCTAAATAACTTGGCTAGGAGAAAAAAATCCACTAATTGCTGAAACAGATTCAAGAAAGAGTCTGCCTGTGCCCAACCTGTACCTCTATTCACTATATACACATCCTCCTAGTGTCTTTCCTCAATGAGGGACAAAGTCAGTATAGAACAGGCTCATACCAAGGCCATATCCACGCCATGAATTTATACACTAGGTGACCAACAAGTGATATCTTAATGAGTAGGTAGGTATATGGACAGTCATTGTGTTTTCTCAACAAAATATTGGGCTACTTTTACTGAAAATGGGACAGAATCTTTTAAATCAGATGATTCTGAACATTCTTGGACACACATCAGTAAGTACATGATAAATAGCAGATGGAAGGAAGAGACCACAGATGGAAGGGAGGTCAGTAGAAAAAGAGAACATTCTAAGCTGATGGCCAGCCAGGGTTATAGGACGCTTGAGACTGACTTGATGTACCATGACATCTTACAGTCTCCTGGTATTCTTTGGCCAGGCCTAAAAACAGAACAGAATGCAGCTGTTTTCTTATAACTCATTAAAAATTATTTTAGGTGGGGCGCAGTGGCTCACGCCTGTAATCCCAGCATGAGATGGGCAGATCACGAGGTCAGGAGCTCGAGACCAGCCTGGCCACCATGGTGAAACCCTGTCTCTACTAAAAATACAAAAATTAGCTAAGTGTAGTGGCAGGCACCTGTAATCCCAGCTATTCAGGAGGCTGAGGCAGGAGAATCATTTGAACCTGGGAGGTGGAGGTTGCGGTGAGTGGAGATCAAACCATTGCACTCCAGCCTGGGCGACAGGGCGAGACTCTCTCAAAACAAACAAACAAACAAACAAACAAATTATTTTATATAAAATTCCCTGAGAAATTTTTAAAAAGCAGTTTCTGAGTCAGGTATCCTGAGTTTCCAGTCATAAAAAATTTAAACAAGAGAAGAAATGCTATGCTGAAACCACATTGCTTTAAAATGATGAACTGTTTTACAAAAAACAAAGCTTTGTTTTAAAAAAAACCTGTAAGAATGCAATTTGCCAGTAAGTTGTGTTGAAGTATGAAGTGATATGGAAAATTGATATTATAAGACCTTATTCTGTTTATCAATATATAATTATGAGGTAATTTACAATAATGCAGTTATTGATTTAACTTCACCTATGTGCCTTCAGAGGATATTTATACTTTAGAAATGAAATTTAACTAAATTATTGGATAAACATTATCACTGAGCAATCCTAATTAGAAAACAAATGCCGATGCAAAGATCATGTTTTATCTTGGGACTCCTCTGATCCCAATATAGCTGCCTTTTTAATAGATTAATGTTGCCATGGCGTAGCAATTGGGAATAGCTCATATCTGTTCTATTGAGGTGAGCCTCATTCTTCAGCACATGATAAATGAAAAAACATTCTATATTTCCCCTGAAATGCTTCCACACTTCACAAAAATAAAGAATAGCAGCTGGACTGCTAGGTCAGAAGTTATGGAGAGTTATATGTGAGCTTGCCTCAAGAGTGGATTCACTCAAAACTCAATCATTGAGAAGGAAAAAAATGAAGGAAGGAAGGAAGGAAGGAAGGAATCCAGGCACAGTGGCTCATGCCTGTAATCCCAGCACTTTGGGAGGCCAAGGCAGGTAAATCATCTGAGGTCAGGAGTTTGAGACCAGCCTGGCTAACATGGTGAAACCCCTCTACTAAAAATACAAAAATTAGCCAGGCTCGTGCCTGTAATCTCAGCTACTTAGGAGGCTGAGGCAGCGAGAATCACTTGAACCCAGGAACCCAGGAGGTGGAGTTTGCAGTGAGCCGAGATCGCGCCTCTGCACTCTAGCCTGGGTGACAGAGCGAGACTCTGCCAAAAAAAAAAAAAAAAAAAGAAAAAGAAAAAAAAGAAAAGAAGAAGAAGAAAGGAAGTGAGAGCACCATGAAAAGAAGAAGAAAAAAAAACCTTGAAAAACACAGTTTGGGATATGCAATCATGTCTCATTTTGAATAATAAAAGACATTATTATAGTATTTATTGGATTATTACCAAGTGCAAGGACTTCACTATTGCGTCTTCATTTATCTTGTTTTTGAGGGAGGTATTATCCCTCTTTGTACTTTCCGAAGTACAAAGTGTATTTGGCAGATGAGATGACCAAAATGTGGAGGTTTAAAAACATAAAGTCAGGATTTGAACCCAGATAATCTAGCTGCAGATTTTGCACCCTTAGTCACTATGTGTTGATGTCTCACTGTATTTTAAAATGTAGTTGGTGTTGGCAAGGGGAGTATGAATTAAACCAGCACTAGAGCATGTGTTAGAAATCTGAATGCAAACTCCTTCTGAAGTTTGATGAGGATAACTGGTGGACAGAACTTCAATTTAGAGCCTAACTATTCCTTGTGACTACTGTCTTCAATATGCAAATATGTCAACAGGTACTCACCACAAAGCAGGCATAATCACTGACCTAGGGTGTAGAGACTGCACTTTTTGTGAATTAAGCAAAAAAAATTTTTAAAAATCACAAAAAATAGGCTAAAAATGTTATAATTTGAAAGAACAGTAATTTAACTGACCCTCTAGAAGTGCCAAACCAAGCTCTAGGGATATCAATTCCAAAGTAAAATAAAGAAAATGATTTCAAAGTTGAGTTCGGAAAGACAAGAATTCTTCTGAATGTAACTTTGTTATTTCTCTAAAAATGGCTGGACACATTTCTTTGTATCTTGGAAAAGTCAGTTTTATAAGATTAGATCGGAACCATAGGAGACAAGAGTTACCTTATGTTCCTAATAATGAAGAATGCAACCAGGGCCGGGTACAGTGGCTCACATCTATAATCCCAACACTTTGAGAGGCTGAGGCAGGAGGATTGCTTGAGCCCAGGAGTTCGAGACCAGCCTGAGCAACATGGTGAGATGCAGTCTCTAAAAAAAAATAAAAAATTAGCCAAGAGTTGTGGTGCACACCTGTAATCCCAGCTGCTTGGGAGGCTGAGGTGAGAGAATTGTTTTGAACCTGGGAAGTCGACACTGCAGTGAGCTGTGACTACATCATTACACTCTAGCTTGGGTGACAGAGCAAGGCCCTGTCTGAAAAAAAAAAAAAAAAAGCCACCAGAAAGGAAAAAGAATAATAGTCTGTATGATTTATAAATGAATGGGCTTGGAAATTAGACTACTCAGGGGTTTTATTTGCTAGATATGAGACTTGAAACAAGTAACACAGCCTTGCTAAGCCTCCCTTTAGTTAGATTTAAATTGAGAGATCATAATAACAAAATATTAATTTATGTAAGAAACAAATAAGATCTCACATTTGAAAGTAAGTCATTAGGTGCCAGATATAAGTTGTGCTTCCTCTGTTTTCACTTAAAACTTAAGGTCAAAGGGTTGCAGCTCCTACTTAATCAATCCTTGATGGCTAGGAGCAAAAAAGACTCCAATCTTGGTGCATCCTTAAAATTACAGAATCGGGAGTTAACAAAAATACTAGCATAACTGTACAGCCAATGTGAAATCCATACCTGTTCAAATCTTGACCATCATTGGGACAGAAACTCAGCCCTTTGGGTGGAAATGAGTCTAGTTCTGATGGTCCTGAATGCTTCCTCAGCTTCCCTAAGATTTTCCAAGCTGTGCCCTCTAGCAATAGGCAATAGGCTTATTATATCTCACACGTGAGAATCCCTCAAAAGATCTGAAAGATTTATTTCCTCTATGTTAAAAAAAAAGTTTTTGTTTGTTTGTTCGACTTTATAAAGTAATATGCTTTTCAGGAACATCAACATGTCATCCACATTCCTCTTGGGATATTCTACTTTCTCAATATTCTTTTTATAGACTGAGGCTACTATAAACCACAGAGTATTCATATATTGGATTATTTTCCCTCAATTTACATGTTACCAACAAGAATCTTAGAATTTCTATTCAATATTCCATATCCCAGGAAGGGGCAATCTGGCATGCACAGCAAGGTACTCCTACTTAACAAAATTCTCTAAAGTTTGTGCCCACGTAGACACATTGCATTAAGTGCTAGTTCCTTATACACTTTCTCAAAAACTCTTTGAAATTTCCAGTTTCCACTCTGACATGTAAAGAGCTTGGTAGTCATTACTTCTGTCTTCGTAACAAGACAAAAGCTGAACAAACTGAAAAATCAACAACTCTTCTTAAATCAGTTAGAGAATTGAGGTCAAGAGCAAAGTATTATCCTGAAATTTGGAGAAATCATTGTTTCAAAGAATCACAGCTTACTGGGACACAGAAGCTTCTAGAGCCAGAAACAGGTAGAAATGCAAATGGTATTTTAGGAATTGCTAGAAGATGAATATGGACTCGCTTGAGAACACAAAGGATTTTTACAGCAGTGAAACTATTCGTTACGATACCGTAATGGTGGACACATGACATTCTGCATTGGCAAAACATATAAAATTGTATGAGGCAAACAGTAACTCCTAATGTAAACTAAGGAGTACAGTTAATAATAATGTGCCAGTATTGGTTCATCAATTGTAACAAATACACCAGATGAATAGATGCTAACAGGAGAAATGTAAAGGGAAACAGATTGTATTGTCTGCTCAGGTTTTATAGAAATCTAAACCTGTTCTAAAAATGAAGTCCGTTAATGACAAAAGAAAAAAAAACCTCATTGAATACGTGTTCACTGTTTGAATTAAGAGGAGAAACTCAAGAAAAGCCCATGCACTCCTTTCCTGCTGATCACCAAGTAGTGGTGAAAAGTAGCATCTTGCCACAGCTCTGGAAAATCAGTGGCTGAAGAAATCCTCCCAGTGTATTCATGCCCATTGTCAGCAAGAAATTTGACCTGATGTATCCTCCATCTAAAACCCACATTGTTAATTTTCAAACACCTCACAACCTGCTAAAATAAGCATAATTCCAATGATGGGGAGAATATACCCATTATTTAGACAACAAAGAGAAGAGTTGAAATTACATAAAGTTTCTCTGTAGTAGAAATATCTGGATTAGTCCGGGCAGGGTGGTTCACGCCTCTAATCCCAGCACTTTGGGAGGCCGAGGTGGGTGGGTCACTTGAGGTCAGGAGCTCGAGACCAGCCTGGCCAATATGGGGAAACCCCGTCTCTGCTAAAAATACAAAAATTAGCCGGGCGTGGTGGTGCATGCCTGTAATCCCAGGTACTCGGGAGGCTGAGGCAGGAGAATCACTTGAACTTGGGAGGCAGAGATTGCCCTGAGCTGAGATAGTGCCACTGCACTCAAGTCTGGGTGACAGAGCAACACTCTGTCTCAAAAAAAAAAAAAAAAAAAGAAAAGAAAAAGAAAAAAAAAAGAAATGTCAGGGTTAGTAGTGACTCCCTTAAGACTCTCAACGAAGTAGAACTCGGCTATGGTGCGAATGCAGCCCGTAGAACTTAAGAATCATCGGCAGGTGGTTAAGAGTGTGGGCTTGAGTTTGAATTAGGTTTTGTCAATTACTAATTGTGTGGCTCTCGCAGGTTGCATAGTATTTCTGAGACTATTTTCTTATCTGCAGAATGAGAGTAATACTATCTTTAGTACAGGGTTTTATTATTGTTAAATGAAATAATGTATGTACATTAATGACTGGCATGTAATAAGTATACAATAAACGGTAGCTACTATTTGGATCTGAAAGGAATTAGAGACTTTAAAGTTGGAAAAGTAAAGTTTAGATACGTAAAATTACTTTTGAAGATCGTAAAGCAAAACCATTTGTAGGGCACTTGCTGTGATTTTATTGAGCACAGTTATTGGGCAGTTGCAGGAATAAAGAAAAAAAGAAAAAAAATCACATTTTCTTTCCTGAATTAAGATTGACTTTAAAAAGTTGTCATTTTTGACTCTGACACACTGCATGCTTTTTAAATTATCATTATACTTTGAGTTCTGGGGTGCATGTGCAGAACGTGTAGGTTTGTTATATAGGTATACATGTGCCATGGTGGCTTGCTGCACCCATCAACCCATCATCTACATTGGGTATTTCTCCTAATGCTATCCCTTCCCTAACCCCCAACCCCCCAACAGGCCCTGGTGTGCGATGTTCCCCTCCCTGTGACCATGTATTCTCATTGTTCGACTCCCACTTATGAGTGAGAACATGCTGTGTTTGATTTTCTGTTCTTGTGTTAGTTTGCTGAGAATGATGGTTTCCAGCTTCATCCATGTCCCTGCAAAGGACATAAATTCATCCTTTTTTATGGCTGCATAGCATTCCATGGCGTATATGTGCCACATTTTCTTTATCCCAATCTATCATTGATGGGCATTTGGGTTGGTTCCAAGTCTTTGCTCTTGTGAACAGTGCTGCAATAAACATACATGTGCATGTGTCTTTATAGTAGAATGATTTATAATCCTTTGGGTATATACCCAGTAATGGGATTGCTGGGTCAAATGGTATTTCTGGTTCTAGATCCTTGAGGAATCACCACACTGTCTTCCACAATGGTTGAACTAATTTACACTCCCACCAATAGTGTAAAAGCATTTCTATTTCTCCACATCCTCTCCAGCATCTGTTGTTTCCTGACTTTTTAATGATTGCCATTCTAACTGGCATGAGATGGTATCTTATTGTGGTTTTGATTTGCATTTCTCTAATGACAAATAATGATGAGCTTTTTTTTCATATGTTGGTTGGCTGCATAAATGTCTTCTTTTGAGAAGTGTCTGTTCCTATCCTTTGCCCACTTTTTGATGGGGTTGTTTGGTTTTTTCTTGTAAATTTGTTTAAGTTATTTGTAAATTCTGGATATTAGCTCTTTGTCAGATGGATAGATTGCAAAATTTTTCTCCCATTCTGTAGGTTGCCTGTTCACTCTGATGATAGTTTCTTTTGCTGTGTAGAAGCTCTTTAGTTTAATTATATACCATTTAAAACCAAATAACAGGCAGAATAATCTCCTCTGCATTGTTTCCTGTTCTCTCCATAAATTCTCTCATCTTTCTAGCACAAAGCCTGGGGAAAAGTGGTTCAGTGAAGGGGCTCTTGGAAATACTGTCATGGAGTGGCTTGTGACTTTTCCAGCTCAGGGGAAGACTCTAAGCTGCTTCTTTTCAGTCTTATTCAAATGGGAGGAGATGTAGGGAGGTTTTCATTTCTACACTTACCAAGTGTTTTAGGATTCCATCTTGCATTTTATGGGATTATACATGTCTTGAGATACAGAAAGTAGGATTGTCTCCTAGCATAATTTATGGCATAGTTTTTACCGTTTTAACTACCATCCTACACTGTGAATAAATGATGGTGATTCATTTGTATCAAAACTCATACAAGTTCACAGGCAAAAATATTACTAGATACTTATCTCTAGAACTATACTTGTAGGTAAACTGAAGGATTCTGTGATAGCACAGATTTTTCCTGGCTAATGTGCCTAGCTCTTTCTCATCCTTCAGATCTCTGCTGAAATGTAGTATCCTAAAGATTGCTTATGAAATATAACCCCCTTCTCCATTTCCCAATACCAGGCAGTTTCTATCATTCTACTCTGCTTGTTTCCATCATTTGAACTTTCTAAACTTTACAGTTATACATTTATTTGTTCATTTCCTTGTTTGTTACCACTCTCTTATGTTAATTTGTAAACTCTCTGATAGTAAGGACCACGTTTGTTTTATTCACCAAAATGTGTGTAGCTCCCTTCACATTTACCTGACACACAGTGGCACTCCATTATATCTACTAATTGATTAATTGAATGAATGAATGAATGAACTTGCAATGGCACCATGTCCAATATTCTCCCTGTCAGAGAAAATATACACCTCTCAGCTTAGGACTCAAGCAACTTAAACCATCAACTTCCCCGTGTATTCTAAGAAGCTGCCATAGTCCTTTATTCTGCCTTCAGTTTATCTAATGAAAGCTTTTAAATTCACAAGTTATTGTTGATTAGTACCTGGTAAAAAACAAAATAAAGTAGCCTTCTCATACATATCAGAGAAAACAAAACTTGGGTATAAACATATAATCAAATAAATATTGACAGCTCATAGTAGTATTTTTCCTTGAATATTTTAAGAATCACATTTATAATAAAATGAAATTAAAATTATTTACCAATTAAGATTCATTCAGCCAACAGATGATGTGGCACAGATAATACAATAACATATAATACAAGTTGATGTAAAGGTTACAGTGGTTGATCTATGAATGTGACAAGACACTGTTACTGGAAATTGAGTTTCTTAAAATTAAAACAAAAAGGTTTGGGATATTACTAATATTTTTAGTCAATAGTAAGCAGATAAAAGTTTCATAATGATGTATTAGTCAAGAGTTTTCTTTTTCTAAATGACCAATGCATCATGTAGTAAAACATTATTTTTTATGATTAACTATTGCAGAAACATTTTATCTGAAATCATTTGCTATTATTTAATATAGAAACCCCTCTGATACTATAAGGGAGAGTTGACAATGGCAGAGGGGTTTTGAAAGATTATTTTTAATATTTGGCATAATAGCCTATAATAGTTCCTATGGTTCTGATCACTCACAAATTGAATTAAAACCAAGTAAATTTGAATCCTTTCATGTTGCTTGAACAGTTCATATTTTGTGTTACTTTTATAGTTACAATTTCATGTGGCCCTGGGTTTGTCTTCTAAAATTTCTCAATTGTTTTCAGCTCCCGGAAATACCATAGCTGTTATTTTAAAGGAAAGTTTTCTAACTTGCAAAAAAAAAAAAAAAAAAAAAAAAAAACTCTTGAGATCGTGGAAATACTTTTAGCCTTAGCCGCCAAATAGTATATGGATCTGTGGAAAGGAAGGCCAAGAAGAAAGTATGTAAGTGACATTTGTGATTGCTATAAAACTATGAGCAAGTCCAAAGGCAGAAATTAGTGTGATATTTGAGTGGATATTAAGGAAATAAGAGCAAATAAATTGAGAGTAGTTGTACGGAATAATTGGGAGAAAGTCATAAAAACAAGACTGATAAATAGTATTACATGAATAACAACTAGACACAGCATATCAAGAGCTCAAATTTTTACTACATAGAGATCTAATTTCTGTAATATTGAGGTCTAGGTTTTGTCTGACTCTTTTGCTAAAAAAATACATAAAATATTTTGAAAATGTCTGGTGGGAGAAATGTTCTTGGCTCACTTTTTTTGTATTTTAAATTTTATTGTAAATTGACAATTTATAATTGTATATACCTATCAAGTACAAAGTAATGCTAGTATTTATAAATACAATGTTGAATAATTAAATTAAGGTAATTAATATATCCATCACCTTAAATACTTAACAATATTTTTGTGGTGAGAACATTTGAGACTCACTCTCGCAGCAATTTTGAAATACACAATACACTCTTATTAACTATATTTACCAGGCTATGCTGTAGGTCTCAAAAAACACACCTTATTTCTCTCATTTAAGACTTGGTATTCTTTGATCATCATCTCCCCATTCCTCTCGCTCTGCAGCCTCCGTTAACCACAATTTGACTCTCTCTATACAGGTTTGATTGTGTTAGATTGCACATGTAAGTGAAACCATGTTTGTCTTTCTGCGCCTGGCTTATTCCACTTAGCATAATTTTCTCTAATTCCATCCATGTCATCATGAATGACAAAATTTTCTTCTTTTTAAAGCTAAATATTATTCAATTGTGTGTATATACCACATTTTCTTTACCCTTTCATCGGTTGATGGACACTTAAGATTCCGTAACTTGGCTACTGTGAATAGTGCTATAACGAACATGGGAGTGCAGACAGCTTTTTGACAAACTGATTTCAATTCTTTGGGGTGAATAGTCAGAAGTGGGACTGTGGATCATATGTAATTGTGTTTTTAGTTTTTTTGAGAAACCTCCATACAGTTTTCCATAATAGCTGTACTAATTTACATTCCCGCCTACCAACAGTGTGCAAGGGTTCACTTTTCTCCACATCCTGGCCAACACTTGGTATCTTTCATATGTGTAGTAGTAGCCACTTTGACAGGTATGAGATGATGTCTTCTGTGGTTTTAATTCGCATTTTGTTAATTATTAATAATGTTGAGGTTTTAAAAATATGTATTTGTTGGTCATTTTTCATCTTCTTTGGGGAAATACCTATTTACATTCTTTGCCTATTTTTTAATGGGAACCACACACACACACACACACACACACACACACACACACACACAAAACCCTAATAGCCAAGGTGATCATGAGCAAAAAGAACAAAATTGAAGGCATCATACTACCTGTAAGAGAGAAGGCTCCTGAAGTAACTCAGCCAGAAGCCCCTCTCAGGTTTATTCTTTAAAATAAACCTGTCTTTGACTGTTGAGCCACATTTTGGGGAAAAGTCTCTTGGATAACCACCAAACTTCACAATTACACAATGGGCCCCAGTAGAACAGTGAACCCTAGTAAGCACATTCCTTTCCCTTTAGGTGCACTAAAATAGGGAAGCTAAAAGCAGATTCGGAGGGTATACCTGCAGCTGCAGGAAGATGCATGGGAATAGACACAAAAAACTCTCCCTCCCATATAAGCAAGACAAAGAGACACAGACTAAAGTTGGCCTGTGTGGTCTGGAAATGGGGTGAGAGCTGATAAAATCTCAACTCTGTACAGATAGCACACCTGGTCCTAACTGAACCATCGGGCCAAGGGAGGATAAGACATCCCCTCCTCATGAGTCCCTGAACCCTTAAATACCCTTAGTATGTAAGAGAGAAGGCTCCTGATCTAACTTAGCCGGAAGCCCCTCTCAGGTTGTTTTTTTTTTTTTTAATAAACCTGTCTTTGACAGTTGAGCCACTTTTTGTGTTTCTTTCTTCCTTCTTCAACTCTTACATTTGCTGCTGAAACCCAGTACGAGTGTTGGGGGTAGAGTCTCTCTTGCAACCCAGGAAGCAGTGGATCCTGAGGGTCTCTGGCCACCTGCCCCATCTTTTCTCTCACTTCACTTTTTCAGTGATTTGCATGAAGAGAACAACTAATCTGAAGGGGATTGCCAGGCTCAGGTTGGGGCTACATTCCAGTGGGTTTTCAAAACCCTCAGGTGTCAGGAATCCACCTCCAACTGCCTGCAATGGGTATTTCGTTCTCTAACCCTTGTCCCCTCTTCCTTTCCCTCTCTCTCTCTCCCTCTCCCTTCTGTGGCTCCAGTCCAGGAGGCCCTTTGCTGATTCCAACTGGAACATCCAACTTCAGACAGTAATACAGCTAACTGGTAAGATTTGCCTTCCCCTGGCTTTCTTGTGGTACCCGGGAAAAGTCAGGTCTGCCATCCCCATCCTCAGTGAACCAATGGGACTAAGCTAGAAGAAACCTTGGGGACACCCAGTTTCTTCTCAGCTTCACCATACTCTTTAGAAAGGGGATTCTGGGTCTATGTCTTTTGTCTGGGTATGCCTAAAACAAAAACAGGCACATTGGCCTCCTCTCACCAATCCACATGGGTGCCAAACAATCTCACGTTCTTACATCCTCCTCACTGGGCTGTCTCCTTCACAGCCTAGCCAAACTTGGCCTATGGGGAACTTAAAGCCAAAGCATTTAGTTTGTTATTGCAACATGGTCTGGTCCCAATACATAGTAGATAACGACAGCCAATGGCCCCAAAACCGCACCTTTGAAATAATATTTCAAATTCTTAGGGACCTTGATAACTTTATAACTAGGAATGGCAAGTAGCAATAGGTTCTCTATATTTAGGATTTTTTCTAACTTAGACTACCTGATTTCAAACTGTACTTTATAGTTAGAGAAATTAAAACAATTTGGTACTGGAAAAAGTATAGACACATTGACCAATGGAATAGCATAAAGAGCACAGAAATGAACTCACTCACATATGGTCAACTGATTTGGACAAAGATGCCAAAAATATGCAATGGGAAAAAACTGATCTTTTCAATAAATGGTGTTGGGAAAACTAGATATGCACATTCAGAAGAATGAAATTGGACCCTTATCTCAGTCCATATACAAAAACCAAGTCAAAATGGATTAAAAACTTAAATATAAGACCATAAACTGTAAAACCAGAATGAAACATAAAGTAACAACTACACATCATTGGTCTGGGCAATGATTTTTTTGTATATAACCCCAAAATGCAGATAGCAAAAGCAAAAATAGACAAATGAGATTGCATCAGACTAAAAGCAAAAGAAACAATTAACAGTGTGACAAGATAGCCCATAGATTGGAAAAAAAATATTTGCAAGCTATACATCCAATATAAGGCTAATATCCAAAACTTGTAAGAAACTCAAACAACTCCATAGCAAGAAATATACTCAATTTTTCTTGTGTCTCTCCTCTAAATACAATTATATACCCTGGAAGTAATTCAGCAGACAATTACAAGAGGAATGCGAAAGGTAGAGAGAAGGCAAACTGGTTAGAGACCTCAGAACGTGAGAAAAGCTACTTAAGTGAATTTCTGGATTTTCTTTGTATCTCCCATATATGGCAGACATATAGAGAAGAGACTTGCAACCTGGATGTGCTAAGAGGCATAGAAAGCAAACAAGTAAAGCCTGCTTCCTCTGACCAAAGGACTGGGGAAGGGATAGCTCAGCAGAGATCTAACGAGGAGATCCACCCCTGCCCAGCACCTGAGGCAGTGAAGGCCTGACACACAATATCAGCAGAGCTATGCAGGAATGCATTCTCACTTCACCCAGCAGACTCATCAGAGAGGCCTGTCCCACATAATGGGCAGTAAAAGGCCTGACCTGCTACAATGTTAGCATCACCAGGGACCCTGCCCCATGCCCCAGGCAGAGGGGACAGAATAGATCATAGCAGCAAGGACTAAGGACCAGTGTTTCCTGATCCTCCCACCCAACTGCACTCAGAATTACAGATGACACTTGCAAGGATCAATCAAGCAGAGCCAGAAGAACAAAACAACCAAATAGCATCACAAAAACTAAAGACTAAATTTTCATTGGCACTAAAGCTCATAAAAGTAAGCCAGGACTTAGAGTCACTGCTGCCTGAAAAACACAATTTATATAAAATTAAGAGCCTCCTAATAATAGCCAAAATGTCTTTTATTTATCCAAAAGAATTTGCTCCTTATACCAAGAACCATTAAAAATACACTTGAATGAAACTGATGACAATAGGCCAAAACACTGAGATAAATAGGTTGTTAGAATTATCTGACAGTATTAAAAGCAGCTATTGTATAGATACTTCAACAAACAATTACAAATCCCATGGAACAAATAAAAAAGGAAAATATTAGCAAAAGTATAGGAGTTATAAAAATAAGCTAAGTAGAAATTACAGATTTGGAAAATAGAATAACTGGAATAAAAAACTTTATAGATGGGCTCAGTAGCAAAGTAGAGATGATAGAGAATAGAATCAGTGAAATTGAACACAAATCAATAGTTTACTCAATCTTAACAACAAAAGGAAAATAGACTAAGAAATGAACAACACTGACAAGAAAAGGAGCAGAGACTCAAGGAATTATGGGAGAATAACAACAGAACTAAAATGTGTACATCAGAATTCCCTAAGTAGAAAAATTGAGAGGCTGAACCTTCCCAAATTTGGTGAAAGACATACTTCTACAGATTCAAGAAGCTGAGTGAACACCAAATAAGATAAACTAAAGAAAAAAAAAAAAACTACACAAAGAAACAACAAAATTACTTTAGTTAAGCTGAAAACTAAAGACAAAGGAAAAAATTTCAGAGAGAAATGACACGTTACATTTAGGGAAAACTAATTCAAATAGCAGAGGATTTTTTATCTGAAACTATGGAAGCCAGAAGGAAGTCCCAATACATCTTTAAGTGCTGAAAATAAATATTAACGCACAATTTAATATCCAGCGAAACTACCCTTCAGAAATGAAGGGAAACTGAAGACATTCTCAGATGAAGGAAAACTAATGGGATTTATCACTTGAGATCAACCCTTAAAAATAGCTAAAGGAAGGTTTTCAAACAGAAGTAAAATGAAAACAGATGGCAACTTATTTTTCCTTTCTAAAAAAGGAAAGAAGACCAGAATGGGTAGGGATAAAAAAAGAAAAAAGAGTTTCTTAAAATATATTTTATGTTAAAAACCAAAATTATAACACCTTCTGAGATGGTTCCCAATGTATGTAGAGAAAATATTTGACCATTATATTTTAAAAGTGGGAAAGATAAAGAGACATAAATGGAAATAAGATTTTTACACTTTGCTTGAAGTGGTAAAACTGTATACCAGTGGGCTGTAATAGGTTACATATGTATATTGTGATATCTAAAGCAAGCACTAAGAAAACTATACAGAGATATTCTCAAAACATAAACATGGAATTCTAAAAATAAATGTTCAAGTAACCTACAAAAATGCAAGAACAAAAATGGAGGAAAACAAATCTAAGAGAATAGGCAGAAAACAAATGGTATAATGGCAGAATTAAGCTCTAACATATAATTACTTTAAATGTATACAATGTGAATATTCCCATTTAAAAAAAGATAATGGCAGAGCAGATGTAAAAGAAAAATAAAACTCAACTATATGCTGTGTCAAAAAACTCACTTGGAACCTAGCAGCATAAGTAGATTGAGAGTAAAAGGATGGGAAAAAATGTACCATGCAAATATTAATTTGAAAGACATATAGCAAGAGTGACTATAGTATTATCAGATAAAGTAGACTTCAGAGCAAAAAGAAAATTACTAAGAACAAATTGGAATATTACATAGCCATAAAAAGATCATCCACCAAGAAAATATGGTGATCCTAAATGTGCACGCACCAAACAACAGAGGTTCAAATTATGTGATGCAAAAATTGATGAAGCTGAAAGGAGAAATAGATAAATCCAGAACTATGGTTAGGGCCTCAGCTCCTCCTCTTTCAGTAATTGATAAAGCTACTAGACAGAAATTAGTAAAAATATATAAGAACTGAACAACATCATCAACTAACAGAATCAAATTGATATTTATATAATATTGATCTGATAGCATCAGAATACATACTCTTTTTTTAATGTCCGTGGAATAATCACCGAGATAGATCATATCCTGGGTCATAAATAAACCTTAACAAATTTATAGGATTTAAAGTCATACAGAGTACATTTCCTAAGCATAATGGAATCAAATTGGAATTAACATCAGAAAGACAGGGAAAGTCTAACACACAAAAATTAAACAATATACTAGTAAATAATGCGTAAGTCACAGAGGAAGTCTTAAATAAAATTTCAAAATAAATGTAACTACAACAAAACTAAAATATATCAAACTCTGCATAGGTTCAGATGAAGCAGTACTGAAATAAAAAATGTATAGTATTAAATGCTTTCATTAGATATTGTTTTATCTCCAAACCTAGGCAAGGTCAAGCCTGCTTATCACTTAATTGAGAGAAGAGAAATCTTTCATGTCAATAATCCAGAGTTCTAGCTCAAGAAATAAGAAAAGAAAGATCAAAGCAAGTAGAAAAAAGAAAATAATAAAGATAAGAGCAAAAATAAACGAAATTGAAACAGGAAAACAATAGAAGAATTAATAAAACAAAATGCCTATTCTTCAAAAAATGAATAAATATGTCTAGCAAAATCAACAAAAATAAAAAGAGAGAAGCAACAAATCTCCAATATCAGGACTACAACAAGGACTATTATAAAAAATTCCTGCAGCCATTAAATGGACAATAAGAGGATATTGCAGTTAAATTTATGCTCATAGATTAGACAATTTTGAAGAAATGGATAGTACGAAAGTCACATACTATGATGAAAGAGATCACCAGAATAGTTCTATAACTATTAAAGAAGTTGAATATGTAATTTAAAATCTCCTAAAAAAGACATTGACAGGTCCAGGTGTTTTCACTGGAAATTTTATAAAATATTTAAAGAAGAATTAATACTCATTTTACACAATTACTTCCAGAAAATAAAAGAGGAGAGGATGCTTCCCAACTTATGTAATGAGGTCCATATTACTCTGATACCAAACCCAAAGACAGCACAAAAGGAAAGAAGAAAGGGAGGCAGGGAGGGAGGGAGGAAGGGAGGGAGGGAGGGAGGGAAGAAGGAAGGAAGGAAGAAAGGAAGGGAGGGAGGGAGGGAGGGAGGAAGGAAAGGAGGGAGGGAAAAACTATATGCAAATATCTCTCATGAACTGAAATGCAAAAGTCCTCAAAAAATCAGAAAATTGAATCCATCAAAATAACAATATTGTGCTACCAAGCAGGATTTATTCCACACATGCAAGGCTGGTTCAACATTTAAAAATGAGTCAATGTAATGTACCACATCAAAAACTAAAACAGAATAATAAATACACTTATGAATGCTGAATTTGATTAAATTCAACAGCCATTCAAATAAAAACTCTAAGCAAGAAGAGAGGAGAACTTTTTAAATCACACTGAAGCATCTACAAAAAACCCTATAATTAAAATAATGGCTGATTTAAGACAGAAAGCTTTCCATGTAAGATCTGAAACATGTAAGGATGTCTGCTCTCATCATTCTTATTCACATAGTACTGAAAGTTCTTATCAGTACAATAAGACAAGAAAAAGAAACCAAAGAAGTAGAGATTGGTAAGGAAGAAATAAATCCATCTTCATTTACAGACAACATGATTTTCTATATGCAAAATCCCAAGAAATCTACAGAGTTATAAGACAAATAAATAAGTTCAGTAAGGTTAAAGAATATAAGACCAACATGCAATAATCAATTACATATTAAAATATTAACAGAGATCAAATAGAAACCAAATAAAAATGCAATACCGTTTACAACTGTTTCAAAAATATATAATGCATAGGTATAAATCTAAAAAATTATGTACAAGGGTTATATACTGAAAATTGCAAAATGCCAGTGCAAGAAGATACAAACTCAGAGAGATATACAATATTCATAAATTGGGAGTCCCAATATAGTAATGACATAATTATATACAGGTTCAATGCAAACCTGTCACAATTCCAGCCAGGCTTTTAGTAAAGTCAAGCTTATTTTAAAATTTACATGGAAAGGGAAAAAATTCAAGACTGACCAGAACAATTTTCAAAAAGAAAAAGAAGAGTATTGGGAGGGATCACACTTCCTGATATTACAGATTACTTATAGCTACAATAATTAAGACAATGTGGTGCTGGTTGAGAGAGAAACATACAGGTCAACAGAACAGAATACCAGAAACAGAACCGCATCAATGTGCCCAACTGTTTTTGCTTGTTTGTTTGTTTGTTTTATACAAAGGTGTAAAACCAAGTCAGTAGAGAAAGGATAGTCTGTCAACAAACAGTGCTGAAGCAACTGCATATCCAGATCCAGAGGGACAAAAAAAGAGGAAAGAAAAAAAAGAAAGAAAAAGTAAAGCCTCAAACTAAAACTTGCATCTTTCTTTTTTTTTTTTTTGAGAAGGAGTTTTGCTCTTGATGTCCTCCCAGGTTCAAGCGATACTCCTCCCTCAGCCTCCCGAATAGCTGGGATTACAGGCACCCACCACCACGCCCAGCTAACTATTGTATTTTTAGTAGAGACGGGGTTTCACCATGTTGGCCAGGCTGGTCTCGAACTCCTGACCTCAGGTGATCCACCTGCCTCAGCCTCCCAAAGTGCTGGGATTAAAACTTACATCATGGATATATATATATATCTCCACCAAAAGAATTTTAAACATAAATGTAAAACATTAAATATAAAAATGTAAAACATAAAACTTTTAGAAGAAAAGTAGGAGAAACTTTAGTACCTAAGACTAGTCAAAGAATTCTTATGCTTCATGCCAAAAGCATAATCCATAAAAGAACTGACAAATTGTACTTTATCAAACTTACAAGATTTTGCTCTGCAAAAGACTTGTTAAGAGACTGAAAAGACAAATTTTAATATAATTATCACTACACATCTATTAGAATAACTCATGTAAAAAACAATGATAACACTAACTGCTGGCAACTATACAGAAAAGCTGGCTCACTCATATATAACTGGCAAAATGGTGCAGTCACTCAAAAAATAGTTTGGAAAGTTTTTTTTATATAAAAAATGAACTTCCATAAAATCAGCAATTGTACTCTTGGTCATTTATCCCAGAGAAATAAAAACCTAATTTTTATGCAGAAATGTGTACATGGATGTTTATAGCAGTTTCATTTGTAACATCCCAAACCAGGAAAGTACCCATATGTTCTTTAATGAGTGAATGTTTAGACAAACTGTAGTATATTCATACCACGGAAGACTAGTTTAAGTTCCACACTGATATCTTAGGTTATTTATTTGAAAATTTTGAAATTCAGTTTGAAACCTATTATACCAATCTCCTCTCCCCTCCCTTTCCACGTGTCTTCTTAAATATTATAAATTCAATGGAACAATGTTTTCTTGTTGGCTAATTCAATATCTGACCAATAAAAGCCTATCCAAGATTGTTTTGTGATAGTTATAAAGCATGGATAAATATTACCAAATGCCTGGAAAAATCAGGCATCGTATTTCCCATGTGATAAATTAACTTAGAATTTGAGATTTGCAATGAAAACACACACACAAACACACACACTTTTCAACATTTCTCTGTCTGTGTTCAAATTATTTGATCCAACGAAATCTAGAATCTGGTCAAGTGAGTTATGTAGATAAATATCAAAAATGCACTATATTTGCATTTTAATATCCATTTCTATCCTACTTTACAAATTGAGAGAAAAATAAGCATTCTTTATTCCCATCATGATCAAAGCAGAACCATTCATTAACTTAGTGGGTATGACTGAAGAGACCTCAGTAGTTTCAAAATTTCTCTCTCACCAAGACATCATCATAGTCTGCCTGAAATTCTCATCGCGTTTGTTTGTTTCTTCCTTTGGCTTAAATTTCTGCTGGTGTTTAATGTGTAAATACATTATTTACCAGGGGCAGGATGCTATAGTAAAAATATTACCCAACCAAACTTCGTTCTAGTCCTAGTTCTGCCACTATTAAGTTACAGGATTTTGGAAAAAATACCACTTCATCAAATTTGCTTTCTGACAATGATATGGACCAAGTTAGCGGTTTGTGAACTGTTTCTTTGGCCAAGACACACTTTGTTCAACTAAAATCTTGTGAGACAGGCTAGAACATAAAAGAGTTAGAAACAAAGCCTCCATGGAAGAAGCAGACTTAGAAGCCAGGATCCAGAAGCTCAGTCTTCCTTTGCTCCTTCTACTGGCCCTGGCACCAACTTCTAGAACACAGTTTAAAGGACTCTAAATCAGATGATCTCCAGGAATCTTCAATAGTTTTAAATTGTGTGGGTGACTGTATAGAGAAGAGGAGAAAGTAGGGTGATTTCAAAGGGGTGCACAGAATTTTAAAGCTCCAGGGACGAGCCAGGGGCCTAGCTGCTGGAGGAGATGAGAAGGAAATGGGGAGTAGGCCGTCCTGTGCTTGTTCCATTGCGGTCTGTACCAGCCCTTTACTGGAATTGCATGACATCACCCACAGACAGGTACTCCCATTCTAGTACAGCCTGGGACAGCACCTGAGAAGCACCAGCATTTCGTGATTGGGCAGAAAACTATAAAATAGAGGGAGAGGGCAGAAACAAGTAGATGCTAGAGAATGCCCTCCTCCTGTTTACACTCTGTGTGAAATCCCCCCAAGAAGGAGATCAGAATGCTAACAGAAAAGGATCAGGAGAAAATAAAGAGGCAAAAAGAAATTGCTATAGCGATCATCTAAATATTGCTCCGTAGACACTGGAGCTGAGAGCAGAAAGTGAGCGTTTTCTTGGTCAGTTCCGCCACCCCAGTGGTGCTAGTCGTAAGAAGTCTGCTCTCCATGGTTCCAGCCAGAAGGCTTCAAGTCATGTAAAGAACATGTTGATGTGTAACAATCAGCTGGTTCTCAAAGCTGAAGATGATCGTGGCAGCTTAATACAACCCTGACTGAAATTGAGATTTATGATCTGGCAGATGTAACTTTGGCTAGCATTTACTAGGATTTGACTTCGACAATAAAAAAGTAGAGAACAGCAGTGACACCTGAACTATTCAGTTCTTGTGAGAGGAAATTCCTATTGGACAAACAGCTCCTTACCAAAAAAGATGAAAAGATTTAGGGGAAAAATGTTATTATTTAGGAGACGAAGGGCTAAAGGTCAATGACAACAGCATATTTTGTGACAAGAATGGTCATGCTTTATTTAACTCAAAATAATTACACATTTTACTGTATAATTATTTTTGAATTCAAGAACAGCCTTCATTTATTACATTTTAAAAGCTGACAGTTTTCAAAATGTTTTGATGGAGAGTTTATAAGTCCCAAACTTCTAATGTTGATGGTTATTTCACTTGAATAATATTCTTATTATTGGATTATGTGGCCAAGGAATTTGGTAAGGGTGGGGAGTGGAGTCCTCCTATAATTGGTAGAGTTAAAAACAAACCAAAGAGCAAAAGATACAGCATAATTATATAGATGAACTGTGGAAATGATCTCTGGCCAGCAAGCAACCTTTTTTTTTAATTTTCCAACTTTTATTTTAGGTTCAAAGAGTACATGTGCAGGTTTGTTATGTGTAAGTTGCATATGGCAGGGGTTTGGTGTACAGACCCCAATTTTGTGACCCATGTAATCAGCATAGTGCCCAATAGGTAGCTTTTTAATGCTCACCCTCCTCCCACCTTCCACCCTCAATAGCCCCAATGCCTGTTGCTTCCTTCTTTGTATCTATGTGTTCTCAATGTTTAGCTCCTGCTTATAAGTGAGAACATGCAGTATTCGGCTTTCTGTTCCTGCATTAATTCTTTCAGTACCATGGCCTCCAGCTCCATCCATGTTGTTGCAAAGGACATGATCTTGTTCTTTTTTATGAATGCGTAGTATTCCATGATGTATATGAACCACATTTTCTTTCTCCAGTCCACCAGTATCTGTTTTTATGCCAGTACCATGCTGTTTGGACTGTTATAGCTCTGTAGTACAATTTGAAGTCAGGTAATGTGATTCCTCCATTGTATGTTATTTGTTTCTTTTCTCTTGTTGTTTTTAGGGTCCTTTCTCTATTCTTAACCTTTGGGACTTTGATTATTAAATGCTTTGAGGTAGACTTCTTTGAGTTAAATCTGCTTGATGTTCTATAACCTTCTTGTACTTCCCAACTTCTTTGGGAAGTTCACTGTTATTTTCCCTTTCAATAAACTTTCTACCCCTATCTCTTTCTCTACCTCCTCTTAAAGAACAATAACTCTTAGATTTGCCCTTTTGAGACTATTTTTTAGATCCTGTAGGCATGTTTCACTGTTTTTTATTCCTTTTTCTTTTGTCTCCTCTGACCTTGTATTTTCAAATAGCCTGTTTTCAAGCTCACTAATTCTTTCTTCTGCTTGATCAATTCTGCTATTAAAAGGCCGATGCATTGGGAAGTATGCCAATTCCATTTTACATTTCCAGAATTTGTGCTTGATTCTTTTAATTATTTCAGTCTCTACTGTTATCTTATAGAATTCTAAATCCCTTCTCTGCATTATCTTGAACTTCTTTGAGTTTCCCCATAACAGCTATTTTGAATTTTCTTGTGGAAGGTCACACATCTCTGTTTCTCCAGAATTTGGTCCCTGGTGCCTTATTTAGTTCATTTGGTGAAGTCATGTTTTCCTGAATGTGTTGAGGCTGGTAGATCTTCTTTGGTGTCTGGGCATTGAGAAGTATTGTAGTCTTCTCAGTCTAAGCTTGTTTTTACTTGTCCCTCTTGGGAAGGCTTTCCAGATATTTCAAACAACTTGGGTGTTATGATCTAAGCTGTGTCTGCTTTAGGTGGCACCCCAAGCCCAGTAACACTGTGGTTCTTGAAGACTCACGGAGGCATCACCTTGATGGTCTTGGACAAGATCTAAAAGAATTCTTTGGATTACCAAGCGGAGACCCTTGTTCTCTTCCCTTATTTTTTCCCAAACAAACTAAGTCTTTCTCTCTCTATTCTGAGCCTCCTGAAGCTGGGGGTGGAGTGACACAAGCACTCCTGTGGCTACCACCACTAGGACTGCACTGGGTCAGACCTGAGGCCAGCACAGCACAGGGTCTCACCTGAGGCCTGCTGTAACCACTCCCTGGCTACAACCTATGTTTGCTCAAGGCCTTGGGGCTCTACGATCAGCAGGTGGCAAAGCCAGCCAGGTCTGTGTCCTTCCTTTCAGGGCAATGAGTTCCCCCAGGCCCCAGACATGTCCAGAGGAATCATCTGGGAGCCAGGGACTAGATTCAAAACACTTAGAAGTTTACCTGTTTTTCTATTGTACTGCGGCTGAGCTGGCTAAGCAACCACAAGATGCAGTCCTTCCCACCCTGCTATCCCCTTTCCAAAGTCAGAGGAGTCTCATTCCATGGCCACTGCCACCACAACCCAAGGGGCATACTAGTAGACTACGCCGATATTTCCTTAAGGCCCCTGGGCTCCTCGGTCAGCTTGTGGTGAATGCTGCCTGGCCTGGGTCTCACCCTTCAGGGCACTGGGCTCCCTTCTGGCCCAGGGTAGGTCCAGAAATTTTATTCAAGAGCCAAGTCCTAGAATCCAGGACCCCAAGAGCCTGTTTCATGCTCTGCCTACCTGTAGCTGAGCTGGTACCTAAGGTGCAAGGCAAAATCTCCTCTGCTATTCCCTCCACTTTTTTCAAGTGGAAGGAGTCTCACTCCATTGCCACCAGAGCTGAGAATGTGCTGAGTCTCCTGTGAGGCCAGCAAGTCTTAGAGTCTCACCCAAGGCCCTTGACATAGTACCTTGGTATTGCTGGTGGTGATTCAGGGCCCAAGCGCTCTTCAGTTAGCAGGTGATGAATCCTGCCAGGACTGGGTCTTTTCCTTCAAGTCAGTGGGTTCTTTTCTGGCCCAGGGTGTGTCTAGAAATGTTGTCTGGAGCTAGGTCCTGGAAAGGGGGCCTCACGATTCTAACTGGTGCCCTATCCTATTGTGGCTGAACTAGTATCCAGAATACAAGACAAAGTCCTCCCCACTCTCCCCTCTCCTCTCCTCTCGAAGAGGAAAGGAATAGGTTTTGGAGCTACTAGCTGCGCAGCCTGGGGTTACGGCAGGGGGTGATGCCAGCACTCTCTTAGCCACCCCAGCTGGTGTCTTAGTAGGTCACATGCCTGGGCCCAGTTCAACACTAGGACTCATCTAGGAGTTGCAGTCCTTGTGGCCTAAACTGCCCTTCAAGTTTATTTAGGGTCCCAGAGCGCTAACGAACTAGTATGAGACTATCTGGTTTAAGTTACTGGTTTCCTTTATGTGTCTAATTTTTATTTTATGTAGCCAAACTTAACCCTAAGGGACACACAGCTCCGTTGCTGTCATGCTACTTCTTTATCAGAAATTTTAAATGAAAAATGACTTTGACAGAAAACCTACCACAGTGGAAGATTTTTCAGGGTCCGGATTTGGAGACAGAAGTCTTTTTCTTTCATAAATAAGAAGCCTGCCAGTAGACAATATAGAGTTAATAGGGTGACACCAGGCACACAAAAATGCAACTTTTTTTAATCTATGCCTCTGCCATCATCACTCTGAAGCTTCCATCTCATGGTACAGGATGTCTACTTGAGCTTTGGGCATCACACCTTTAACTAAGTCCTCAGGAAGGAAGAGAAGAATTAACAGGATATGTCTTTCTACCTTTAAAGATGCTTTGTAATGCTGCATTTAACATACCCTCTCACATGTCATTGGCCAAAATATAGTGAATAAGCACACGTGGCTGCAAGAGAGGCTAAGAAATGCCACCCTTTTACTAGGTGATCATTTTACTCAGAGAGAGTTGGGAATTCTCTTACAGGGAAAATCAGAGAGCAGATATTGATATAGCAATTAGTGGTCTCAGTCAAAGGGTACGTGAAAGGTAGATTTTACCTGAAAATTTAAATCCCAGAAGTCCCAGTAGTTATATTTCAGAGGTATTCAAATATATACAGAATCTATTTTCTAGGTTTACACCAATTCTAGTCTTTGTCTTTTAAAATAAAATTTATATCAATACTTTTAAATACGATCTAACTTTATAACTCAGCATCATAGAAGTTAGCTTCCTCAAGGATAACTAACTTGTTCAACTATCATCTTCCAATGATTACCAACAGAATCTTGAAAAATATATAAATAAATTCCTAGGGCTACAAACTGAGATTTAACATTGTAATTAGCTATTTTACAAATCGATATTAACAGTGAATCACCTTATCTAGTACATTTTCAAGGAGCCAATATAATTTTTAAACTTTTGTGTTAGGCTATTAATAACCAGTATCCTATTAATATGATTTTCATTTCTTTCCAAATTACTGACAGAAGCCCTTAGCAGTCCCAGAAAAAAATACATTCAGGATAATTTGATGTGGAAAACAATGGGTAATTCTTAATCATTTATTTTGTAAATGTAAAATGAACACATTTCATTTATCTTTCCTTTAGTGACAGTGATTTAGAGAATAAACAAGTTAAAATTTGTGAAACACTTTCAGTTAGTTTTAGAGCTTATTATTGATTTGCTCATTTGTTGATACTAGTAAAACTTTGTAGATTGTGGTAGCAGAACAAATTTATATTTATTTTTGAACTATGTAAGATTTGCATTGCATTTTAAGAGAGTTAAGTGGGAAACTATCGTTTTCATAAGTTTTCATACTTGTCTATTAATTTCCTAGATTGAAAATGAAAAAGTATTTTCTGAATATAAGTTACATATTAATGCATTGTTCACATTTCTTGTGAGCTATGACTACTACAAATATCAAAATATTAAATTACTGAATGATATTATAGATTCTATATTGTCATACTTCCATCTAAGCATTTTAGGTATTCCTCTGATTACCTCTCTTTTGAGACTGAGTGTATCACAGACCATTGAGATACGATGATGGCAGATAAAAATCCTTCCCTACAGTTGATTGTGTATATCTCTGATTGTAGGATAGATAGTTTCTTTATTTTCAGTGCATCAGAGATCCAAAATACAAATTAAAAACAAATTTATGGTAGATATGATTGTTATAGAATTTTAAAAGTGAAATATGTAAAATGAAGAAATACTTCAAATACAAAAAAAAATTTTCACCTCACCTAGAGAAATATGTAAACCCCTAGGAGGCCTCTATTAAATTAATTCTTTGGTGAACTGGTGAACTTACACCTGTGCGTTTTGCTATTTTCTCTATTTTTTGTGTGTAAAGCAAGAACATTAGATAACTCTGCCAATTTAATTAAAGTTCTAGAAAAAGATGGAAATAAACAACACCTAAAAACAGCTTTTATTCACACCTGAGAAACAGGAAAATCACCTAAAGTTCTTTTTATTTTCTCATATTCATGAGACATAAATTTATTCATGGTTTAAATTGAGCCAATATTATAAATATTTGCTATAAGAAACTAACATAGTACAACAAACAATATACAGAATATATGAAATTTTCATGATATTTATAGTGACTTTCATACTAAAGTAATATACAGTGTTGTATTTAAAATTTAAAAAATTCAGAAAAGTATAAAGGAAAAATAATCCTCATCCTTTTATCTATGTATTATATGTGTAACAAATGTTAGCTCATTATTATTGCCATTGATGTTAACTGCTTTTTTATTCATAGTTCTTGTTAATTGTCTATGCTTTGCACATTTATTTGGATTTTGCAATATAATTTTTAAAATTTTATTAGTGTTTATAATTTCTAGATAATCTCATGTTAATCAGGCAGACCCTCCTGGTGCCATTCTGCCCACGTCCAACAGGATGGACCTGCAGGTGAGTTAGCACCTACTGAATACAGCTCTAATGCAGCTGTCAACTGACAACTGGCAAAAGTTGTTGTAAACCTCTACATCCTTCAGGTGGGATAATTGCGACATATGTCTTACACTCATTTCCAGAGTTTCCAATTTTCTTGTGGTCTAAATTGAGCCAACATTATAAATATTTGCTGTTAAGAAGCTAATATCAGACAATAAGGAATATACAAAAATATTACATTTTTGTGATATTTATAGTGAATCATATACTAATAAAAATCCAAATAAACCCTTAAAAATAAGCCCTCCAAGTAAACCCTCCACGTTAACCCCATTCTCCCATAGCATCCTTTATTGGGTGTATTCCTTTTCCTGCACCACTTCGCTGACTCCTGAAGTTCTCAACTCAACTATCTGCATTCTGATCTTTGCTTGAGGGTCTATTTCAGGGGGAATCTAAACTAAGAACAAACTTCTATAACCAAAAAGTGATGCAGATGCATTCTCATTTATAATCCAAACAAGCTTTAGGTTTAGTAAGTTCACATTAATCCATTTGTGAAAATTACAAATTTAGGGCTACTATACCTAATATTGAGATTCCAATCAAGTACTTAGGCTTAATGAAGTTATCTCACAGACTACATGGTCAAATGTGCATGGTAAATGGTGCTGGACTTGAGAGAAGCACACCAGACAGTAAAAGCAGAGGATGAACAAGAGCTCCCATAGTGCCACCTCCTTGCTTCCCTCGTGTGAAAGAGCAGGCACGCAGAGTGTACTATGTCACCTCCCAGAAAGACATAAGTTTCTAGAATATGCAAAGCAGCTGCCATAGGAAGGAGGTACAATTCTGTGAAGTTTTGTAATGGCTTTCTCCAAAATGCATTCCCAAAGGTTATGAAGAAAGCCAAGACAGATGCTTCCAAAGAGTATTCACTTCTTCTGAAAAGTGTGCTCTAATATTTGACACTAAGCATTGTTTTAATGATTAAGCCTGTCTCTGTTTCTCTATGAGAGTAATTTGTTTCCTCCTTTTAAAAAACCCTCTTTCAAACCATCATTCTCAGCAAACTATCGCAAGGACAAAAAACCAAACACTGCGTGTTCTCACTCATAGGTGGGATTGAACAATGAGAACACATGGACACAGGAAGGGGAACATCACACACCGGGGTCTGTTTTGGGGTGGGGGGAGGGGGGAGGGATAGCATTAGGAGATATACCTAATGTTAAATGACGAGTTAATGGGTGCAGCACACCAACGTGGCACATGTATACATATGTAACAAACCTGCACAGTGTGCACATGTACCCTAAAACTTAAAGCATAAAAAAAAACCCTCTTGTTTTCCCATTCCAGATAGGCCAGTAAACCATTATTTTCTAAGCCACACAGAAGTCTTTTTTTTTTTAAGTTCTAAGAATGTATCCTTAACTTAATTTCATCAAGTTGAGAAAAAGTTTATTTTAATGAGACAATAAAAAGAACTTCAGGTGATTTTCCTGTTTCCCTGGCTTGAACAAAAGCTGTTTATAGGTGTTGTTTATTTTCATCTTTTTCTAGAACTTTAAATCAGTTAAATCAACCATCATAAGGAAGTTGTTTCATACTTGAGAATTCCCTATAAGTAAACACAATCTAAATTGTATAAAAAATGTTGAAACCTGAAAAAATAAGATTTTAATTGTTTTTTATTTCATCATGAAGTAGGGGCCTCAGAGAGGATGAATAAGATAAAGTCTGCTGGCTGTCTCTCACAAAAGCAACCCCACTAATGCTAATATCTGGATTAGAGGCTGCATTTTCTGGGTTCGTTTCCTCTGCCTCCTTCTCCCTGATCAGTTTTGTATTAGACCTTTATGTTTTCATTATAACCTGGCAGCAACGGCTCCCTTAAATAGAAAGTGTGAATGAAAGCAATTTTTTCCATTAACAATATATTTCCCTTTGGGGTCTCTGGCACATTATTGTTCTTTTTTTCAAGGAGCAAAAACCCCAAGAAAACTCTCTTCAGTTGTGAAGCATTATTATAGATCCTATCTGAAGGCCTTCGGTTTTGTTTTCTTCCTATGAAAACATCCTAAAATATGCCCATAAATAAATACAATTTCTGACACAACCAGCCATACAAATATGAGCAAGTTTTGAACTAAAAACACACATCTTTTTAAGTGTAAATTTTCCCAAGTAGTCAATAAGAGAAAATCTGGAAGAACTGAAGTCTCAAAGTAAGGTAAAATATTACTTAAACATGTTTTTGGACAAATTGCATTTTTTCTTGGAAACCACAAAAATATTACGTGCAACAGCCCAAGTGTATTTATTTTATTGAGTTTGTTTGATTGTGATATATAATGCACTAAGACATATATATATACACACATACATGTATAAATATACATATATAAAATACCCTAATGTCTTAAGACTGTATAGTAGCGTGTATATATATAATAGCATATAGTATATCAAAATAATTACCAGAAAAAAGGGTTAGAACAACTGTTCGTACAATCAGACCCTCCCCTTCACCTATGTCAGGTCCCCTAACTGCATTCCTATAAATCAGTAAGGCAAGGGCCCAATGGATGCTGGGCTGTCACCTACAATGTCACTGCAAATTCTACTCTAAGAAAGCAAAACTGTGACTCTGGCTGCCTATGTAATCTGCCCAGGGTCACAGAGTAGGAAGAGTGAGGCTGAGGTTGTACCCAACAGTTCTCACAGTCCATGGCTCTTTCAACAACATCATGTGAAATATGCTAACACATTTCATGTTGTGTTGTTTGTCATTTTAATCCACTAATTCCAGTCGTTGATTGCATTCTTATGCAATCAATAAGAAGAGTGTGGAAAACAGTAATATTTTAAGCCAATATTACATACTACTTCAATTTCTGTTAGAAAGTAAAATCTAGGTAGAAAAATAATCTCTCAATACACTTCAAGCTCAAAATGTCCCATTTACAACATGAAAATACAAGCGTGATAACATTTTCTGGACAGCATCCCTTAAAATTAATGGTGGCTAAAAGTTTATGCCTATTTGCAGTTATCAGTTCCGGTATAAAACAGACAAACATAGACAACAGCAACATAATGTTATATAAATAGCTGTTACTATAAAGAAATGGTCAATTCCTTTCTTCCTACTTTATTTTACTTTTTAAATTCTGTCTGACAGGTGATAACTCAATTATCTACTGTAATGAAAGAACAGAGAGAAGGGAAAGAAAGGCAGATAAGGGAGCAGCTCTCAGTATCACACCTAGTTTAAAAGGAAAAATAACCAATGGAAATCATTTACAAATTGATATGTTGGTTCTGCACTTACCATATTGGTAATTCTGAGCAAGAGAAAAAATTCCCCAAAAATAATAAATACATAAATTAAAAATGCTCCGTGTCTTACCTAAGGCTCTCAAGGGAAAACTGTTGTGGCCTAGCTTTTCCTGACCCTGCCACTTCCTGCTCAGCGAGGGTCTGTCAGCTCATCTAGGGACAGCTTACAGTCACACAGGTAAATGTTCAAAAATAAACACATTCCAGTCAAGGTTACCTAATGGCTTTTCATGGATTTCGAAATCACTTTCCAACTATGTCAGCCTAAAAAAAAAATGCTGATAATTTATGTTACCCAGATGTTAAGAAATCCAACAGCTTTCACTACTCATAAATTTAACAGCATTAAGCACCTGCTGGCTCCAAGCAACAACTCCTGCCAAGAAGGAAGTAAGGAGCTTTGCGATACACTAATAGGCTCCTTCCCTTACCATCCAAGCTGAGTTTGGGTCTCAGTCCTGCAGCTTCATACCCTCCCCAGCCTCCCACAGATCGATCCTCAGGCTCCACACACCAAGAGTTCCAACAACCCACTCTGCCAATTCTACACTGGATGCAGGAAGTGGGAACGAGAATTGGGATAGGGCTATTTCTAAATCTCAAGGAACAAGGAACCCTAGCTGTTGGCTAAATTAATAAACAAAAGAAGCATCAGAGCGAGTGTAAAATAACAAAAACTTAAACTTGAAAGTAGAGTAATATTAAAAAGTTAATTGTGACATGCCTTTAAACATATGCATAAATTTTAAAACTATTTCGCCCAGAGTTTTATCTTTTCCTTCTGCCAAACCCGTTAACACATGTGAAAAATTTTGGATTCAGATGACACTCTTTCCATTTCATTTCTTTGATGAAAGTGCTAATGAGCATCAGAATGGTAGTAACGTGGAAATCAGAAAAAGGTTAGATTTGAAACATATTAAAGGCCAGGATAATACTTACTGATTCTCATGAGTTTAGAATTGGACTTAGACCACAGCAAGGAAGTTGAAGATCTGTAATAATTCAGAGTGATTTGTAGAATTTTCATCCATGTAACTGCCAATCTAAGCCTTCCTCTCTCGCTCTAGCAAGTCTAACCCATGCCTCCCTGGACTTGCTTCATCATCTCTTGCACTTCTTGAGGAAGCTCAGAATTTTAGCTATAGGACTGGAAAACAAAACAAAACAAAACAAAACTATTAGTGGCCACCATGTACCTGTTCCATCTGAGAAGGCACCAGTTGGATGGATCCATTTACCCAGGGTTACCCAGGGAAGATGCACATTGTCTCCTGAAGGGGGCTCACTACCTGATGCAATCTTTGCCAGGAGTAATTACTGTCAAGGGCAAGATCTTTATTCTCTGATGTAAATTATTCTGCTGCTGCTCAGAGAAATGACTATCTTAGAGTACATACCTGCCATATATCAGTTAGAGTGTTTATAGTCTTGAAATGGTTAACCTCATTTACTCAATCTACATGGGGCACCTTTTCTTTTGACAGCCACTCATGATTCCAAGGCTACTTCTTATTCTTGAGGTGCTTCTCCTTTTATTTACCATTATTCTCCTTTTCCTCATAGAAGGATGTGTTGGCATAGAAGGATCTGTTGTATACGGATATCAAACCATATCCCCATCCTTTTGTACCTCCACCATTTGTTCATTGCATGAAGTACAATATGCAGGTTTCCTGCTAGTCATACTGGGCAATAAAGATGACAATCCTTGGTTTCCTCATTCTAATGGTATAGTTGGAAAATCAGAAAAATAACTCTTTATACACAAAGACTGGATATAGTAAGAAGTACTCTAGATGTAACAACAAAATGCAATGTAGTCACAAGAAAGACACAATCAGTTTTGGGAGGAAATAGAGTATTTTTTTCTCTGAGAGTTTGCCTATCTACTCATCAATCATAGTAGCTAATATTTTTGAATGCTTACCATGTATTAGACACTATACTAAGCACTTCATATGCATTATAATTAATTCTCATAGCAACTCTGTGAGGAAACAGGCTCAGAAAAGTTAGTTTGCCCAAGAGCAGACAGTTGAATTGGGATCTGAATCCAGTCTGCTCTTTCTAGAATGAGAAATTTTAATGACTACTTTACACTTCCTATATGAAATAAAGATAATATGGCCAGTGCATATATCCATTAAAATACTTTTTTCTAACTATCCACGTTTTCATAGATGCAACTTTGTTGACTTGCAACTGGTTAAAGTAGCAGCATTTATTTTAAGTACTGCTTTCTAGTGTAATGAGCTATGAGGAGGCTGTACTGGCAATGTTATTATTTAATATGCTTTTCAGTGGAAGATTCTATATAAATTATCATCATTAATCATTCATGGAAAAATGAACACTGAGTGGGTGAAGTTTTTTGTGGAAATATTATCTTAGGTTATTAAAATATAAGTAGATTTGTATGCACAGGAGTTATAGTCATGGGAGAGAAAAGTGTGAACTTACACAGCAAGTGAAGCCCAAGTTAGAAGAATACTACAAGGAAGCCTTGGAAGAGCTGAATATTTAATTTTAGGTAGACACTATCAGGCTCTGACTTTGAAAGATTACCTAAGAAAGAGGTTCAATAAAAGTGATAGGAAAACATGAGTCCAATTAATAACTATTATATATATATACACACATATATGTATACATATGATATATATACATATGATATATATACTATATATGTATACATATGATATATATACATATATGTATACATATGTATACATTATATGCATATATGTACATATATACCTATATATGTATACATAGGATATATATACATATATGTATACATAGGATATATATACATATATGTATACATAGGATATATACACATATATGTATACATATGTATACATAGGATATATACATATATGTATACATATGATATATGTATACATATGATATATATGTATGATACATATTTTATATATATATAACCCAAGTATACCCATTACTACATGTAAGTCACTACTACCCATTGAGATAAACTATTACATCTATGAAACCCAAAAAGCTTTTATTAAAAATAAACATTCAGAAGCAAGAAATGACAGAATTCGTAGAAACTAGAAATATACATTTTAAAGTCAATAGAATTTGAGGAAATATGTAGAACATGCAATAGTTGAAAATAATTTTGTAAAAATATGAGAGACTTACACATAGATTAGTATCCAAGAAGTTTAAGATTCTTATAATAGAAATGAAAGAGAGCAGAAAGACAATAAACTGGTGGAAATAATCAAAGAAATAATAAAGGAAAATTTATCAGAGCTGATGATAACTACGAATCAGTCTTAAGAGCAAACATGGTGACTGAGTACTCAGCAGGATTTTTTTGAAAAATAGACCCATCCCTGGACATATTCCAGTGAAATTTTAAAGCCAATAGTATATGAAAAATTCTTCAAAGTTCTAAAAGAGTAAATACAGCTTATCTATAAAGGACTGAATTTCAAATTGTCATGTTTCAATAGTGACGTTTACTAGAAGGCAATGTCTTCAAATTCCTAGGAAATGAATTTGTCCTAAAATTCTGTAGCTAGGAGAACTAACAATCAAATGCAACGTCACAATAAAACTTTTCCCAACATATAAGAACTCAGAATTTTATCTCCTATTATTTTTTAGATAAATTGAGGAAGTTCTCCAGCAAAATGGGTAAGAATTTATTTTTTTTAGTTCTATAATAATAAAAATAAGTGATGATAAGAGAGAAATTAATAAGAATTCTTACACTCATAAAACTAGGACATGTAAGAGCCATGCGTGTCAGGCTGGGTCCTCTAGGAAGCAGATGCCAGACAAAGAAGAAATGCAAGGTATTTATTGGAGGTGATGCCTGTGAAAGATAAAGAAGAAGTGGAGAAGAGTAGGTGTGAAGAGGCTAAAGACAGAGGTGCTGGTCTGATACCTACAAAAGGTAAGCAGGTATGAGAAAGGATTGGGTAGAAGCAGTCTCAGACTATTTAATACAGCTTGGAGAAGGTCTCAGTCAGCCCAAAGGAAGGTCCAGCTCAAAGACTGCTTATGGAGGGTTCCATACTGAGCAAGAATGGCCAGCTGCCAATATACTGTCATGCTTAGGCACTGGCTAAGCTGTCCAAGGAAAGCATGAACTCAGTTTGCATGTGCTGCAGTTAGAAAAGCACTGTAGTTGGAGGCTGTCAGCTAACTTCACTCCTCACAACAGCTTTTCTTGGGGGTCGATCTGAGCAGCACATATCCGAGGCTGATCTACCATGGCTAGCTAGGTCTACAGCCCATGTTTTCAACCACTGTCTTAAGTTATCTGCTTAAGTCTATGGGTAGTCATTCAAGATAGGGTGATTAGAAAGTGAGTAGGAGGTAAATATGGATTAAATGTATTTTTGCATCCAAATGCTGGAATTTCTAGAATTTCTCCATTAGAGATTAGATATTTTAATATCTTATCTTACAAAACATTAGTAGTATCTTAAAAATATATATAAAACATGCACATAAACCCATAGAAAGAGAAGTAGAAATGAAGAAAGCCAACTACAAAATAGTGATTATAGCACGCTACAATGAGTGTAGAAAATGGAACAAAGACATATATGTAATTGCTGCATGTGTATAGATAGTGTCTAAAAGCACACACGCATGTGCACACACACACAACTCCTAACACTATTTGCATAAAGAAAAGAAAACTGTATGCCTGGAACATAAAAGTGGGATAGAGACTTCCAGCATACACTTAGGAGAATTCCAGGCCAATGAAGGTGCAATTGTGTTATGTACTATTTTGACAATTTTTAGGCAAAATTCTATAAAATTTTCTGTTGGTTAGCAATGGTACTTTCTTCAGAATTATTAAGAGAACAATTGAGAAAGAGATTTTACTTCTCACCACTTGTTTTTCAGATAAACAAACTCAGCTGTCAATTCTTCAAAACGTAAATCCATAACTTGTGCCAGATCTGCCTCTTCTATCTGTAATCCCAGCATTTCTCCACTATTCAAGGCTACAAGACACAAACACTCTTTACATCCTACTTGTTGTTAGATTCAGTTCCTTCTAATTTCTTATCTCCTCTGTCTCCCTCTTCTCATTCTCTCAAAGAGGACATGTCCTAATTTCCTACCTTTCCCTTCTTTTACATGCTTTTTTTCCTCTACAGCAGATATGCACAAGTGGTGGCAGTGTAGAAAGAATTACGATCCACATGAATCATGTTGTGCATTAATTAAGTACTTTAGACTTATCTGTAAGCAGAGACATGTTAGTATTCCACATCTACCTCATAAACCCATCAGTGTGTAAAATTTTATCTTTTGTATTTTTTTTTTTTTTTTTTTTTTTTTAGTAGAGACTGGGTTTCACCATGTTGGCCAGGCTGGTCTTGAACTTCTGACTTCAGGTGATCCACTCACCTCTGCCTCCCAGAGTGCTGGGATTACAGGTGTGAGCCACCGTGCCCAGCCTAAAACTTTGTTTTTGATACAACTTTGTAAGCCTGATATAAGAAAGGACTTATACATTTGTTATATGAGCTAGGCAGGCCAAGATTCTGAAACTAAACTGGCACCAAAGAAAGCACGTTCACACTGGAAAGCTACAATTTGACATCCTGAAGTTTAAAATGTCATGATTAGGTTAGTAAAAGTTTCTACTGAAACTCAAAAAGTGCTGAATTTGGGCAAAGGGAAAAAATGTCATGACTCTTGATGCTCTATTGATCACAGGAAACATGATTTTACTTTAGTAGTGACTGCATTGTAAATTTTACTGATTTACTTTATTGTTGTTTCGGATTTTTCAATTCCCTTCATTATACTACCAAAAAATTCTAGTATTGAAAAGTTTGCTGCAAATCACTGAATTGAATTAAGCAAAGTGGGAAATGAGACGTACTGGAATTTCAGTTACTAGAACCATGAGGCAATTTGAATTATGACAAGGGCTAGCTGAAGGAAATCTTAATTCCCTAATAATCATTCAAATTTTGATTTCCAGACCTTCAACTCTTCAATACACTTGTAGACTTAAATAATAATCCTTGGGAAAGTAGCGCTTTCCCTGAGTTCCCTCCTACTGAAAGAAAGGAACCTGGAGAATCATCAGGAGTATATTCAACCCTGATCATATGACCTATCTCATTTAATTGTTCTTTTGGTAAGACTTTTTTTCTGTGTTCACTTACCCACTTTGTTCCCCCAACAATTAATTCATTCTCCCAAACCATCGATATGAGTATCATAAAATAGAATTTATGAGTTCATCCTCATATGGGGAAATAGATAAAGCATTGCTTTAAAGAACCTGAGATTTCCCTTGCTGAATTTTTAATTAATAACAAATCTACGGCAGGAGCTTAAGGGCCTTTCATGTCGCAGCTCTGCTCTAGTTTGCTTTCAGACCAGAGAAGAGACATCTGCCAAATGCCTGGTTGAAGTGGTGTTTTGCTTTCTCTTTTCAAGTATATCTAGCAATTTGAGATGATATTTTTTCTCCGATCTGAACTACTTTGTCCGTACGTACATTAAGCTGTGCCTCCAAATATTCCCACTAAAGCAGACACAGGTCCGTGGGATGAGCTGCTGAACAGATGATCCCTGTTTTCAGAGCTTGCACCACTGAGCACCTGCATCAGAAGCACTTTGTCAGGTGTCAGCTCTGGGGGAGAGAACCTCAGCTCTAGCACAGAACACCTAACTTTTGGGAGCAAAGTCACTATTAGCACTCAGATGGCAAAACAGCTATCCCACATCCTCTTTCCAGTTTACAAACCCAGAGAACTCAAGGGCTATGGGATGCTGCAAGAGTCCCCTGAAGCACTGGAGATAGCAGGCAACGAAGCTGCTAAGGATTATGCCTCTGAAAAGCTAGGCCAGCTACTCCATGGATCTCTTTATCTGTGGATTCCACTGTGCTTTTTACATTTGGGGTGAAAATATGAAATCCAACCAATATGGGAATTTTCCACTGTGGTCCTGAACTTTTTGACTCTGACCAGGCACCAAAGATGCTAAAACCCAAACTGGCTCCAACAATTGGAAAATTTTGGTTTCCAATGAGGAAAAAAACAAAGATTCACATAATTATACACACATTTACATATATATATATATAAATATATGCACACACACACACATATACACATGCACACATGCATATGCACACACAGGCACACACACCACATCCTCCAGAAAGGAAAGAATAAAATACTTGGAAATATATGGGGGAGGAAAACAAGGAGATCTATACTTTAATTTCAGAATACAGTAATATTTCCTAAGTTTTCCTCAAAAGCTGTCTTATTCACAAGTAGGAACGGGTGAAACTGATACTTTTTATATTTTATTTTTTCTTTTTAAGGAATACTATCAGTTAATCCCCCTTATTACATAGGGCTTACACAAAACAAATTAATATTTTTAAAGGATTGTGTGTCTCTAAAACACATTGCATTTAAAGTTCCTTTTGCCAATAGGAGTTTCAACACATTTTAGCATAATTTTTAAAGACAGAACACTCTTGTACATATATTTTCATCCTGATACACCAACAAAATGCAATAAAGCTAGAATAAATATATAAATAAATTTACGTATTTATAAATTTATAAATAAAAATAAAGCAATAAAGCTAAGTTGAAACCAATTAGTAAATAAATGAAAGGGGATAAAAAGCATGAGTTATACAACTCTGACTTCTTAAACTGATAGAAAACTCTTTTATCTACTGCATTTTGTTTACAACATGAGTAAGCAGGTCCCTGAGTTTTTTACCATGGAATTAGGGACAAATGTGTGTGTGTGTGTGTATGTGTGTGTGTGTGTGTGTGTGTACGCATGCATGCATTGGGGAGAGAGAGAGAGAAAGAAAGAAATATGGCATTTTATTTAGTGTTCTGTCCAATTTCAGTTTCTCAGACTATATGCCTTTCTATACAATTGATGCTGAGTTCTTTAAGCCAAACCCAGCTGAAAGTTCAGATATGCATTTATCATAACACTTGAAATCCAATCTCTGTTCCTTTTCCTTTTTCTTTGTAAAAAGTCATTACCAAACATATTGACTTCAAACCCTGGGGACTGAGAACCAGCAAAATTTGGAACAAGGATAATAGATAAAAGGTTTTTGTGAGTTTGCCTCCCTCTTAGTAATAAAGAAAATGAAGAGAATGAGATTAAAGAAGAGAAATAAAAAGTGAGCAAAGGCCCAAGACCAACGACCTCATCATTCCACAAATTAGACTGGCGTACCCTCTTAAAGGGAAAATGTTTTAGAATTTCCAGACAGCCGCATCTTCTTTTCTGGAGGAAGCGCTCATCATTCGTGACAAAGGCTAGTTATTTTGTGTGATGCTTTGTGCTGGACAAATAACAACCTAATTCACGATGGGAGCTCTTCAATGATAGGTAATGATTTTTATTTGAGAAATGTGTACTAATATCACTTAACTGATTACCAAAGAGAACTTGGTCAATTTGCCTGCATTCCTCATTCTGCCTGTGCTGTAGGATTGTTTTAGTATTGGCACTGTCAGGCAGCTCCGGCACGGCACCTTTCATGCCCCATTGATTATTTTCAGCCTATTAAGAGATGCAATTCATCAGTCATTTTCAAGAAGTATTAGCTCTGTGTTTTATATGGCATTGGGCTCCACTCTTCCTGAGGGAAACAGAATGGAGGAGATACTAGGGTGGCAAATATTGCAGGACCTAAAAACCAAATGAGGGCCTTCAAAGCTGTGCATCAGAAATTACTCCAGCCTAATCAATGAGAGGTTCATTTCCAGTTTTCATATTATGGGACGTTTTGGCTACTGGCAATACATATTCTTCTCAAGGTTATCATGCACCTGTTCTTAGCAATTTCGCGTCTCACATTGGCTGGAAGAAATGTTTATGCAGTTGCATTTGAAGTGTAATCCAAAAGTTTTCTGATCAAATGTTTTATTCCTAGGAGACACTCAAATTCAATCACTCAGAGATAAATGCTGAGAAAGCCATGTTTAAACATCATTCTTAGCTTGACGATAGAATATAATCCATTTTAAAGGTTCATGGTAACACTGAGGAAAAATAACCCATCATCCAACTGCATATACATTAGGCAAACCAGTCTATCTAAATGAATTGCATGGCATGACATCGGAAGAAAAAGCGAGAAGATTTAAAATAGGTGAAAATAGTTTCTAGGTATTTATTTAAACATTGTAATTCTTTATCGCATGCACCCTATACCTTCAAGTTATCAAATCATATTCATGCTTTATTATTTTATGCTAAGCATAAAATATGTCTGCAATAATATCAGAAATGGCTTTCATTATTTGAGAACTTTTGCATGTAAATATTTTTACATTTTTTGCTTTTTTGTTATTTTAGTACATTTGTCTATGACAATGTCTGAGGACTTTTCTTTATAACTTGTTAATTGTTTCCCAGTGTTCTCATACAAGACACCAAAGAATGTCTTATTGGCCCAATGGAGGTGGCAGGACTGATTGTCAGGATGTTCTTCTAAATCATTTAACTTCTTATACTTGAGTGTAATCTTTAACTTACTTGATTCTACACTTTATTTTATCTAACTACTTTCAATAAAAAATAAAGTAAATTTTTCTATTGCCAAAGCAGTGGAAATTATATCAAAATGATTTACTGAATTATTTGTAGAGTTAATGGTTCATTAGGAAGGGGGGGAAAGAATGAAGAAAAGAAAGAGGAAAGAAGGAAGAAAAGAAAGAGGAAAGAAGGAAGAAAAGAAAGAGGAAGCAAGGAAGGAGGGAGTGAAGGAAAGAAAAAGAGAGGAAAAAAGAGGAAGGAAATTTAAGCCCATAGGAAGCAAATGTCCTGCATACTTATTTTTAATTACAGGTGAAAAAAGTTTTTGCTTTGCTTTGCTTTTTAAAGTTAGCATGAAAATATAAAGCTAACTTTACAAAAAGCAGAAAATATAAAATTTACTATGTCTTCCTGTGATATATTCTTTTTTTATCCATATTTCTGGCCAGCAGTAAAAGATTCTTTGTTTCTCAAAGAGAAATAGAATTGTTTTTTAGTTTCACTGGAGTTTTAAGGTTACTTTAACTCCAGTTAAACTTAATCGTATTAATTATCCTTGAATCTATTATCATAATACCGACTCTTTTGTTTGTTTATGATTGCTTCGCTTGAGTGCCTCAATTTTTTTTTAAGTCTTAATGACCTACCTTGGATAAACAGTTTATACTTGAAAATAAATGAAGACTCTTTGCATGTGTGATATTGTTGTATAATAGAAATTTTAATCTCCTTTAAGAACACAAGGAGCTACTTGCTCCATTTACTGTCTGAAGTGAAAGAATAAGGTGCGATTATACACAGTGTAAATTAAGATGTCTTGAGAGCATAGAGCTTTAGGTGATACGTTAAATTAAGGTTCTCAGATGTGCATTTAATTAAGATATTTAATTTGAAATGTCTGTGCTCTTCTTTAATTCCAATTGATTATTAAGAATAGATTTCTTTAGGATATTTAAAAGGTGAGTTGAGGAAGATATGGTGGCTGACCTCAGAAGTTTATCTAAGATATTCCAATTGTCAAACAAATGTAGTGTTTGTCTCTACTTCACCTAGGATGTTCTGCCTGGAATCTGAGGCTGCTATTCAAACGCTAGACTCAGGTAAATGAAACATGGGACAAGTTGAAAATGCCCCTTAATTTACTAAGAGTAGCCTCCCTCCGAATCTCCGGCTTAGTTATTTATTATTTTTGCTTACACCTGATAAAATAATTTGTACTATAGCTGTGGCTACGTATCCAAACATTTTTAAATGTCCCAGTTTGCAAATATTCATTGAGAGCTTACTATTTGGAAAGGACTATATCAATTACACTAAATGTTGGAGAAAATTATTTGAAAGCATTCCACTCTCAAGTAGCTTACAATCTAATTAAGAAACCACACACAAATACACACACACATGAGTAAATGATTAGATGATAACATAAGATATGTTAAAAATGCCAAGTAACTTCTGTGAAAATCAGAGGAAATCTAGAGGTGTAGGTGATTCTGTAGACTGTAATGGTAAAGTATGGCCTTTCAGAAGAGGGGATTTTTGCTTTGGACTTTGAAAAAATGCCAAAGTTAATAAAAGGAAAAAACATGGACTGACTTCGCATAATATATCCGGAATTCTCCTAAGTGCTTTTCATGAATGGTGGCTTTTAAATCTCAAAATGACCTCATGAGATTGCATTATTTATATTACCTTCTACAGATAAGGCAGTTGAAGCACAGAGTGCTTAAGTTCCACAGCCAGGCGGTGCAGAGCCAGGATGTGAATGAACCTCAGAAATTAAGTTTCAGAACCCCTTCCCTTGATTCCCCCACCTACCACGGCCTCCACGTATCAGAAAAGCAGAGAGATGAATATGGGTCAGCACGGAGAAGCAGTTTAAGATTTCAGTGGTGTAAGAAATGGTCCACTCCAAATCATATTCCAATGAAGTGATTAGAAAGTAGAGATAAAACATAGGTGACGGCCAAGGTGAAGACTTCAAAAGGCAAATTAAGTTGATTAGGCCTTTGTCCTAAAGCAGGAGGGAGTCACTGAAGACTCTCCAGTTCACTGCTGACATGGCGAGGTGTCCTTTTCAGAGCGTGTTCAGGCTCAGAGGCCAGGATGATTCGACTTTCTATGGAAAGCTGACACCCATCAGTTATTGATTACTTATGCTCCCTTTAGCTTGGTATCTACGAAACCTGAAATTTATTTGTTTTTTATTTGATTCACTATTTTCCTCTTTAGGTTTTTAATGATAACCTTTATCTATACTTCGATTGTTTCTTAATGGAAACAAAAAGGCAGTGTGGGGGCTTAGAAAATTGACAAACTAGATTTGAATCTGGGTATCAGTGCTTACTAGCTGCAGGAATTCAGGTAAATTATGTAATCCTTCTGTATTTCCGTTTCCTTTCTCAAAAATGAGGAAAAACATAGCCCTAATGATGAAATGAAAAAATGCAAGTAAGTGAACATTGTAATGACTTCAACGATAATAAGAACCAGCATTGGTTTGCAGCTTAGCGCATGGCAGACACTGTTCAGGGTGCCTGATACATCCTACTGTGCTCATCTCAGGACACTTTTCTTAGGTACTCACTTGTAGTATAGCAAAGAGGACCAACAAAGCAAGTTACTTTCCCAGCCTCCAGAATAAGTAAAGGCAGAGCAAGGATTTGACGTCACTTCAGTCTGATTCAGAAAAAAATAATTTGGTCTTTTCTACGGGATGGCCTCACAATTGCTTACGGGTTGATAACACTACACTTCCCAAACCATGGCTCCCTACCATCTCCATACACTTTGCTCATAACACAAACTGTCTGCATTTTGCTGTCTCTAACATCTTCCCATATACTATTAATATCTACTTCATCTGATTCCCAGAACACTCTTCCTGAAGCGCTGGGTGGATCATGTCATTCCACTGCTCAAAATCTTCGAATGGCTTCCTGCTTCTCATTATCTAATGATTAAGATGAAAGCCAAGATCCTCACAAATGGGTCTACCTTTATGATGGCATCTCTCTCCAGCACCTGTGAATAAAACCCTCTTCTCCATCCAGTGAGCTCACTATTTCACTGCTTGAACATACCTTGAGCTTTCTTATGAGTAAGTCTCAGCTAGAGGGAGATAGAGACAAATGCATTATGTTTTTTCATGAAACTTATCAGGGCATTCCAACTATACGAGAAGATTCATAAAGGCATGGCTAAGCTTGTCTTGGTCACTTCCATGATGTTCCCAGCACCTAACATGCATATAATATATAGATATACATACACACATACATATGCATACACACATATATGTAATAAATGAATGAACAACCATCTGCCTAGAGTTATGATAGCTGTGTCAGTTTACTTTAGGGCTTGTTATTTGTGACCTTCAAAAGGGCCTCCCAAAGTAAATGTTTCAGTTTACAAATAAAGAAGCTGAACATCAGAGGACCTTAAGAACTTTGCCAAAGGTCACTCAACTCTCAAGGAAAAGCTCCCCAACTCCATCTGACTCAAAAGCAAGCCTTTCCACAATATGCATCTTTTCACAATGGCTGTGTCATGCCGATAGATTCTCCTTTCTCTGTCTCAGGTTCCTCCCATTTAAGTAACTGTCATAGACTTGAGGTCGTTTCAGATGGTCCGCTATTTTAACACTTGAAGATTCTGTACGTCTGTCTGTGAAATCCAGAGAGGATTTCTTAAAGTAAACATAGTTTGTTTGAGGTTCTTTGTGATCACAGCTACTGTTTTAATTCACCAACACTCAACAAGAAGTCTACAGCAACCATCACACTGATGCTACCCATCAACAGCCCAGGAACCACAGCTCCCTTTACTAATTTAATTTATTCTCACCTTTTAGAAACTCCTGGGATACAAAGCCAGATGGGTTGCATGAAGCTGGGGAACAGGTTGAAATCTCTGGAGATGAGGGCATGAAGCAATAAATCTTTCTCTTTCCCCTCCAGTTTGACAAACTGAAGACTCAGAACCTCCTAGGTCCACAAGACCCCATTGGATTTCCTTACGTGGAGAGGAAAGTTCATGACAGCCCTGATGCTGATGTCAGGCTGTGGGAGTGTGGCTTGGGGATACAAGTGGACTCCAACCTTATCAACAACAACAATAAATAGTTCGGAAGTTATGGAGACCATACAAAATGTTTCAAGAAGCAGGTCAATGAAACAGATCCAGCATAGAAAGTCGGAGCACATAGCGCATCAGAGAGTGCATCAGTGTAGCAGGTGAGTCAACTTGCATAGAAAGAGCTGCCTCTCTAAAAGGCAGAGGCCACCAAGCATTTGACAAAAGACACTGATTTTTTTGTTCAACAAAAATCCACTAAGGACACTGGAGAAGAGAGAGAGGGAGAGAGAGAAAGGAGGAGGGCAGCTCACTGGCAGGCACAACGTAATTACAGCTATTACATTTTTTTCCTAAAGTAGTTGTTTGTGATTCCTCCAAACTCTAATGTGTTTTTATGTTGCAGCCTGTTGTGATTGGGGCAGGCTGCTTGACATTTGCAAGGTTCCATTGCTATTAAAAAGAATGATGTTATCAAGAGGAAGGCGAGGCAACAAAGCAAAATTAATTAACACCACCATCTAACAAAGCAAAATAAATTAAACAATGGTTGACTTACACTGTGTACTTCCAAACTGTGACAGAGGGAAAACCTAAGCTTTTAACCTGCTATGCTCTGAGCTTAGCACTATGGTTGAGTGAGCTCCAGTACAACTGAAGGACGCTCTATGTTCCATGTTTCTACACAGGCAAGCTAACTGGTAAGCCATTCATATCCTTCAATAATAAAATTGTTGCTTGTGCTTTCTATAGAGAGGGCAGCAGATGGAACACTGTAGGGAATGTTTTCCCCAAGTCTGTATTGCCTCCAAGCACACTTAAAAGAAATATTATTAGCTTTGCCACACATTGAACATAAATGAGGATAAACCAGCTGGTAAATTTTAAACCAATTAGAACCCACAATGTCCCCAGATTCCGTGGGTTCTATGGTGCCAGTGATCTGTCTGTCACTTTGCACATGCCAGTGTCACCAATAATGGCTAGAACAAGTTGTCCAAAGCTACCACAAAACAACAGTAGCTTTCTAGAAAATGCTTGATGGCATAGAAATGAATACTGCCATAAGTAGTTACCACTGTCAGTCACTAAATGTGGACCTATGCAGCTTGAATCCTGTGGCCAGAACTGTGCTACAGGTGTAGAGGGACACGAGAGAAATATGGTTCACTGCCTACGAGAGTTTATAATCTGGTTGGAATGGTGAGATATGATCAGGTGCAACAAACAGAGCAAGATAATGATATACTATGTGTGTGTATGTAAATACACATATGTACATGTATATATAAAACAAGAAGTTATATTGACCTGCATGCAGTTACAAACAGAAAGCTACATTGCTAGATCTAATAAAGTGCTTAGTTTTTTCTTCTTTTGAAATTAACCCACTGCTTCACATTTCTAACATATTTTACATTTTGTTTTCCAAGCACTTTAGTCTATAGTATTTGGTCATCACAACATGACTGAATCATTGCATGAAATAATTAAAAGACCAGCAGGACCACCACGAATAGTCCCATTGTATAGATTAGTCATGGGCCTAGTGAAGTCACGCTACATATGAGACCAAAAGACTAGTATATTGTCGCAATAGTGCACAGATTGCTGATTTTTCATTAAATTTAAGTATCAGAGAAAAAAGAGAGATCACTGTGAACTGACAATGTTCTAGAATATGTTGCAGAGGAGAAGAGAGGGAGGCCTGAGGAAGGGAAGAACAGGTGCTCTGAGCAATGGCCACAAGCAAAGGTTACCTTTACCTCGTCCTAGTTTCTCTTCTTGGGGAGCCACTCTTAGAGAGACCATTCTGAGCAGATACTACCATCTGCTCCCCACCATAGACAGTATCTTTTTCTTTTATTTTAAGTTCTGGGACACATATGCAGGATGTGTAGGTTTGTTACATAGGTAAACGTGTGCCATGGGGGTTTGCTGCACCTATCAAGCTATTACCTAGGTACTAAGATCGGCACGCATTAGCTATTTTTCCTGATGCTCTCCCCGCCTTCATAGACAGTATTTTAAAGCATGCCAATGGGTTTAACAGGTACTCATTTTTGAAATCAGTAATCAAATAGCTGTGATTAATTAGTAGGCACACATAAAATTCACAGAAAGTAAATATCCAGGCAGGGCGCGGTGGCTCATGCTTGTAATCCTAGCACTTTGGGAGGCTGAGGAGGGCAGATCACGAGGTTAGGAGTTTGAGACCAGCCTGACCAACGTGGTGAAACCCCGTCTCTACTAAAAATACAAAAATTAGCCGGGCATGGTGGCACGTGCCTGCAGTCCCAGCTACTCAGGAGGTTGAGGCAGGAGAATCACTTGAACTCGGGAGGCAGAGGTTGCAGTGAGCCAAGACTGCGCTGCTGCACTCCAGCCTGGCAACAGAGTAAGACTCCGTCTAAAAAAAAAAAAAAAAAAAAAGAGAGTAAAGTAAAACTGGACCTGTAAATATTTGCATATTAATAAGAATAGCCTTTCCTTAAAGCCCATAAAATAACCTCAAACCAAACATCGACAACAGCTCTGTTCCTGAGGCAATCTCAGGGCCAAAAACTGTTATCCATCGTACCTATTGCCAAAGTAACACTACCTTTTAGGGGAACTTATTTTCAATGGCGATCATACAAAGGAACAGATCATAAAGTTTATATTGCCCTATTGGGAAATTTCTAGAGTTTATTTATAAGAAATAGGTTTCTTAGGCTTATTGCAATAATAGAAAAGATAGACACAAAATACCTCCAAAAATGGAGGGTTTTAACCACCACCAATAAGTCAGCTGTTGTTCAAAGAGAACAGAGATAAGAGAATATGAACGTCAATGCAGGTTATTATTACTAAATGGAGCTCACTAAGCTCAGCATCCCTGACACAGTGTATTTTAGAAGCTATAAATTTCAACCTAGACCAAGCTTTCCAGAAACTTTTAAAAAATTTTTTCTTATGAGTTCAGGGATACAAGTGCAGGTTTGTTACATAGGTAAACTCGTGTCATGGGGGTTTGTTGTACTGATTATTTTATCACCCAGGTATTAAGCCCAGTACTCATTAGTTATTCTTCCTGATCCTCTCCCACCTCCCACCCACCACCCTCCGAAAGGCCTCAGTGTGTGTTGTTCCTCTCTGTGTTTCCATGTGTTCTCATCATTCAGCTCCCTCTTATACGTGAGAACATCCAGTATTTGGTTTTCTGTCCCTGTGTTAGTTTGCTAAGGATAATGGCCTGGAAGACAACTTAGGCAACACTATTCAGAACATAGGCATGGGCAAAGATTTCATGATGAAACTGCCAAAGGCAATTGCAACAAAAGCAAAAATTGACAAAGGCGATCTGATTAAACTGAAGAGCTTCTGCACAGCAAAGGAAACTACCAACACAGTAAACAGACAACCTAAAGAATGGGGAAAAAGTTTTGCAAACTATGCATTCTGGAAACGTGTTTTCTAAAGCAAATAGATACATACCTCTTCCGTCTTAGCATCCTCAACTTCATGTACGTATGTATGTATGTATACATAAAACATGAAACAGAACAAGATAAAATATAACTCATGTCTATATTCTTTATATGTTCAAGTCTATTTCTATGTTTATCTCTTCTTTTTTCTCCTTTCAGCAGAGCTTATTTGTGCTAAAATTGATGAAGCTTATCCAATAATTAAAACTGTGGTGGAAGAAGATACAATGGTTCTGAAGTATCTTTCTTTGTCAAGCAACTCTATTTGGTACAGGGATTAAAGTCAGATGGCAAATGTGACCTAGTTTCAACATTAAAACGTTCCTAATTTACAAATTAAAACACCTTAGTTACACTACCTATAAAATGAAGACAAAGATTCTAAAGAATTCCTTAATGATTTATATAATAAAACATTTATAAATCATCATAGACAAATGTAAAATAGTAATGACAAAGCATTCATTACTCTGATACCAATGAGGTGTCTCCGATTTCTTTCATCTTCTCAAATGGAAAATAGTATATACTCATTTCTATTTTTATTTGATAGAGAACATTATGTGATATTCTGCTAATTATTTAATTTTGTAATTACACTTTGCTTAGCCAAAAGTTAAAATCCACTTGTTTTACTTGAATGTAGAGGAAGAACCCCAGGAATAGATATTCATTGCAAGGGATATTATCCTGGAATTTAAACAATTCAACACCACCTTGTACATGAGCTCATTCAGTTGTATGTGTTTATAAACTCCCCTATGGAACATTGGATAATTATATTCATTCATCCATCACTCATTCACTCACTCTTGCATTCTTTAACAAGAATTAATTGAGCACCTATTATAAACTGTAACTTGCAGGGTGCAGCAGTTTTCTAGGGCTGCTGTAACTAACTACCACTAGGTGGCTTAAAACAACAGAAATGTATTCTTTCTGAGCACTGGAATCTATAAACCCAGCGTCAAGGTATCAACAGGGCCATGGAAGTCTGAGACTCTGGGTAGAATCTTCCCTTACCTTTTTCTAGCTTCTGAAGGTGGCCCCCAATCCTTAGTGTTTCTTGGCTTGCAGCTGCATCCCTTCAATATCTGCTTCTGTTGTCACCTGGTGTTCTTGCGTGTGTCTCCACCTTCATTTGACATTTCTCTCTTCTTACAAAGATACCAGTCATATTGTGTTAAGGGCCACCCTACTCAAGCATGACCTCATCTTAACTTGATTACATTTGCAGAAACCCTATTTCCAAACAAGGTAATATTTCAGATACCAAGGTTAGGACTTCGATTTATCTTAGGACTTCAATGTATCAAGGTTAGGACAATTCAGCCGGCAGCATATGGGAACAAGGTAAAGCTATACAGAAGACCAACATGGTTTTCTACTTCATGGAACATACAATATTCAGAGGTGTTCAAACATACAAAATTTTTTTAAAATATTTTTATATGTCATTAATAGCAATTGTAAGAAGTACAGTAACAGAAAGCATGATATGAAACGGTAACAAGGATGACAAGCTGCAGGGGTGTGTATGGTTCATCCAATATACAGTACTCATATCAGGAAAAAGTCTTCTATCTCTGGGCACAGTGGCTCATGCCTGGAATCCCAGCCCTTTGGGAGGCTGAGGCGGGCAGATCGCTTGAGGTCAGGAGTTCAAGACCAGCCTGGCCAACATGGCGAAACCCTGTCTCTACTAAAAATACAAAAATTAGCTGGGTGTGGTGGTGCAGGCCTGTAATTCCAGCTACTTGGGAGGCTGAGGCAGGAGGATTGCTTGAACCTGAGAGGCGGAGGTTGCAGCGAGCTGAGTTCATGCCACTGCACTCCAACCTGGGTAACAGAGCAAGACTCTGTCAAAAAAAAAAGAAAAAAAGAGAGAGAGACAGACAGAAAGAAAGAAAGAAAGAAAGAAAGAAAGAAAGAAAGAAAGAAAGAAAGAAAGAAAGAGAGAAAGAAAGAAAAAAGAAAGAAAGAAAGAAAGAAAGAAAGAAAGAAAGAAAGAAAGAAAGAGAAAGAGAGAGAGGAAGGAAGGAAGGAAGGAAAAGAAAAGAAAGGGTAATCTACGATTTTAGGATGGTACAAAGTCTGGAATTCCCGGGTTCAGAAGGATCAGCTAGTTGATACTCCAGATTCTTTTTACCTTAAGTATTAGTTTTGCTATCATTAAGAAATGCCTAACCACAGAAGTGATAATGATGTGCAATGCAGTATAATTGCAGTGTGCAGATTCTGTGGAAATTGAATTAACAAATAATGTCAATGTTAAAAATATTGATTTTAATATATTTTGAATTCCCTGTAGCTGTTCATTCCTCGAATGCTGATGATATTTGGAGATGATCAAGAAAGAAGAATAGCATTAATCAAAAAATTACAGTTTTGGATTATTCAGGGCAAGAAAGTGAAGTTTACAAACCACTAAAGATGATGCTGTGGGTATTTGTAGATATGAATGAGTTCTGTTGTCCATGTGGAAGGCTGTCATTTGAAGACAGGTACAGAGTCTACTGTAGCCAATTTCTATAGCAATAAGAGCCATTAAAAATGTCAGGATCATATAAATTGAGATATTTTGCCCCAACTTTGGGATTAGAAGCAGAGAAAACTCTCATTCGAAAGGAAATTTGTGCTAGCTTTGTCTTGCTTTTCAGAATAGATATCAATGCCAGGCTCTCAAGGCCTAGATTGCTTCTGTGTACCATTGAAATACAGAAAACCTTCCATTGTTCATGAATATTTATAAGCTTTCTCTTCCTCATGACACATAGGTAGGACTATGAACTTTAAGTGAGTGTATTTCTAAATATAACCCATTGACTAGTTGAGAGTTTTAAAATGTCCATTCCAGATTCCTTACATCTTCCTGCCCTAGATAAATTCAAATTTGGTTTGCTGTAATACTCCTGATTACCAGGAACCATTACTGAATACAAAATGTGATTATGTCTATTTGAAAATGACAGAGGACCATACACATTTCTGTTAGTGTAATTTTGGCCTCCTGCTTTGACATTTGTACATTTTCTCATCTTAAATAAAAATCTGAGGATAGCATTATTACAGTGCCCTTCAAATCCTTAAGTGACTTGATCTTAATGGTACATAGATGCTTCCACTAAGATCTTTCCTTTTGATTGTACTCAAATATTTTTGAAAACTACAGGCTTGAAAATACGGATAAAAGATAACTGATCCAAAAAGGTGTTCTAATATTTCCCTTGCTTGCTTCAGTGACATCTCATATTTCAGTTTCCAGTTTGCTTTTTTAAATATTTTACTTTTGACCCAGTGTGGTGGCTCATGCCTGTAATCTCGGCACTTTGGGAGCTGAGGCAGGCAAATCACCTGAGGTCATGAGTTTGAGACCAGTCTGCCCAACATGGTGAAACCCTGTCTCTACTAAAAATACAAAAATTAGCCGGGTGTGGTGGCAGGCGCCTGTAGTCCCAGCTACTTGGGAGGCTGAGACAGGAGAATCACTTGAGGCCGGGAGGTAGAGGTTGCAGTGAACCAAGACTGTGCCATTGCACTCCAGGCTAGGTGACAAAAGCAAAACTCTGTCTCAAAAAAAAAAAATGATAATAAAATTTAAAAGTTTATTCTTTTTTAAGAAGCTAATTACTATCAATGATCAGTTTTTCCTGTCTAAACTATGTTCTAATCAGTTTATCCTCTGTAAAAATATCTCTGTTCCTGGAAAATAAGATGTCAAACTTGGATGAGACAAGTTTCTAAAGGTCCCTTTTGTTAATTGATGGTGATAAGTCTATTTGATCTATGGTTTAGTCCTATGTATTTTGGAAGAGAATGTCTCCTCCCTTCAAAATACATGTGCTCAGCTACCCTGTAGTGAGTCAGTGAAAGGTGTACACTTATATACAGCAGAAAAGGGATGTAATGAATCAGAAAGGGATGTGTTTTATGTAGTAAGCACTTTCCACACTCTTTCCCGCACTGCTGCATTTATGCTGAAATGGTCCATTTATTTTAATCCTAAATAGGGTCCCTAGACAACAGCCGAGAATGGAAGTCAAGTAAAAGGAAAAAGAAAAGGATTTCTATTTCAGAACAAACAAAATTCAAAATAAGGGAAAAAAAAAAACAATACTCATTTAGCCCTTGGTAAAATTGAATTTTTATGGCACCTACTCTTTCTCACTGTAGGAATTTGCTTTCAAAGCTTCTCCCTTACCCTCCAACCTTGATGAGGCTTGCAGCTAAATAAATCATCCCCACTCTCTCATCACAAGTATGTTTCTGCTGTAGTCCTGCATCTCAGAAGAAGGATGGGAAGGTTGAGTTAAAATCATCTGTTCAAGGTAGAGACCTTCAATCGATAGGTTCTAAAAATGAGTCTGTGAGTATCAGCAGCCCCTACAAAATTATCTTCTACTCACACCAGTGGGATCAGTGTACAAAGTCAAGAGCACAGCCCTCCCACAGGCCCTACAAACCAACCCCAAACAGGCAGCATAGGAACATTGCTCAAAACAGAAATTCGGGAAAGCAAGCCCTGTAAGGCACCCGCCCTCCTTTTTTTTTTTTTTTTTTTCTTTTCTTTTTTCTTTTTCAGACATAGCCTCGCTCTGCCACCCAGGCTGGAGTGCAGTGGCACGATCTCGGCTCACTGCAAGCTCCACCTCCCGAGTTCACACCATTCTCCAGCCTCAGCCTCCTGAATAGCTGGGACTACAGGACTACAGGGGCCCGCCACCATGCCCGGCTAATTTTTTTGTATATTTAGTAGAGACGGGGTTTCACCATGTTAGCCAGGATGGTCTCAATCTCCTGACCTCGTGATCTGCCCGCCTTGGCCTCCCAACGTGCTGAGATTACAGGCGTGAGCCACCACGCCTGGCCGGCGCCAACCCTCTCTGTCATAACCGGGAAAGTTTAAAATCTTGACCAATTAGTAGAGTTAGATGATGAAAGAACGTAGAGCAGAAATGGAGATTTTTCAAAGAACTGGAAATAGAACTACCATTCAATCCAGCAATCCCACAACTGGGTATACAAGCAAAGGGAAATAAATCATATAGAAAAAGATACTTGCACTCGTACATTTATCACAGCACAATTCACAATAGCAAGATCTGGAATCAAGTGTCCACCAGTGGATAACTGGATAAAGAGTGGTATATATACATCCCATGGAATATACTCTGCCATAAAAAGAATATCATGTCTTTTACAGCAATGCAAAGAGAATTGAAAGTCAGTAGCCTTAGTGAAATAACGCAAAAATGGAAAGTCAAATACTGCATGTTCTCACTTACAAGTGGGAGCTAAAAAATGGGTAAACATGGACATACAGAATGAAATAATAGATATTGGAGACTACAAAAGGTGGAAGGGTGGGATGGTGGGAGGGAAGTGAGGGCTGGAAAGTTACCTTTTGGGTACAATGTTCACTACTCAGGCGATGGGTACACTAAACCCCAGACTTCACTACTACACGATATAGGCATGTAGGAAACCTGCACTTGTACCCCTTAAATATATAACAAAAAAAGTAATGTATATTTAAAAAGAAAGAACACAGAGCACATGCAGGATCTGGTAGTACCTAATTACCAGTATTAGATGAGCACACTTGTCAAGTAATAACCAATCGTCTCTCCAACAGTTACTTGGGGGTTAACTACTAAAATGTTGTCAACATGGAAGTAACATCACTAATTTCTCTTTTCTTAATAACAGCATTTGTGCTTGAAGTGAATGTTTGTCATATTTGGTTTCCCAGTATATAAACTCATTCTTATTTCAGAGGGATCTCCATTGTGAGAGTCTTTGTTGAAAGGGAGCCATAACTTCCTGTATAAATGAAAGAGGGGACCAGACACTCCATCTCTCCACCCAGCCCTGAGAGTTAAGGTGCAGGCATGTGGCCTATAATAGAACAATTAGATACCACAGTGAGAACTTTGAAGCTTGAGCTTCAAAGTGACATTAAGACATTAAGACATTAAGACAAAGTAAGAGTTAAAATCCATTAATAGTAGTGGTGACATTAAGAGTTGGTGACATTAAGAGTTAGAATTCATGAATAGTGGTGGCATGTAGTGAGGAAGGTGGTGTTGCAGTTTTGAATGCTGGTGGTTAGAATGCCTAGAAAGAGTGGTAGAAAAGTGATAATAGTGGCACTCTAACCACGTTGTTTCTTTAGTATAATGCATTTGTTTCTACTGCCAAGCCTTCCTTAGTTTCTGCTAATTTTAGGAGTCTTCCAATTGTTTCTTTGAGCTACTATTTTCCCAAGTCCATTTCAGATTAACTTAATCATCTTCTGTTACTTACACTCAAGGAGCCAGGGTTATAGAAAACAGAGCCACAGAAACACATTGGTTATCTGTCCTAGGTTGAGGCAAATGCCAGTCAAAGTCATATCAATATTTCAGGATAGAAATATGAAAGCTCATGATACACATGGTTACAAAAGAGGAACTTGGAATGATTGCAAAAGAGTAGCAAGAGGAGTCTAAGAATTCAAGAGAGCAAGGTCAGGTGGCTGCTCTTAACAGCACTTGCCAGCTTAAAAAAAGAAAACAGCAATTTCAAGTCTCCATTCTGCATGATGTAAGGCATATAGCTTACCAAAATATCTTATAGCTCATAACTACATAACTGAGATTGCTAAACTAAGCTAAACTAAACAACCTAATGGTTGTTCAATTACAGTAACATTGGAATTCCCAGTCTCACCATTTCTCAGTGAAAATAAAAGCATTGATTAGGCATGAGCAAAACTCTTAGGATTGGAAAAGCATCTTGAAACCATAAACCCATGAAAAGTATTTGTCTGAATAAGGGTCTCTTTGTCCTATGCGTGGATTCTCATTTAAGAGGGAAGCCAGTGCTAATGTCCCAGCTCTTTCAGGGTGTCCATATCTTTTATCAAACTTAAAGCCTCACATGCTCCAAGGATCTAATTAAAAGCCAAACTGAGTAGGAGGAATCTTACATAAACCAAAGTATTGCTGGATTTGGTTATTCTAGATTATTAAAAATCTGACTAGTGGGTATTAGAATGTATTCTGAGGATGCTAGAACAAGGGAGAACAAATTTAATCTCAAACGCAACACAGCATCTATTTGAGAGAAAGAGTAGGCAAGACTGGTTCACACTATGCAGTATTATGATAGTCCACCCTAAGCATAGGCCCATTGACAAAAATGTATTGGCTGCATATAGAGAAGAGCGTTTACTGTCTCTGGAAGCTAGGAATGTTGGACTAGATACACATGCTTTTCTCCTGCACTCTCAAACAATGAGAAATGAACCTGGGGAATGCCAGCATTTGTGAACAGCACTTTGATGATGACTTCCTATATCCTGCAATGCTATAATTCAGATATATGTTCATTAATTTTAATAGAGTGGGAGGATTCCAGAGTGTGAGACGCAAAGTGGTCACCAAAACAGTAATCAGAGAAGGCAGCAGCACCAGTGTGGGAAACAAGATGGTCTTATTCACAGAGGTCTTAGGAAGTAGTTAATTGATCACAGGACCTGTAGAACAAAAATAGATGAGTAGGCATCAAGGCCTGAGAATTTTAGAGCAAAGCCATATTTGTTTCAGCAAATAACTATTCTCTTTTTGACAAATGACAATTGCCCTGTAACTGGGTACTACTGGAGATCAATCTGGTCATGGGATAATCAAGTGACATGCAGTCTGAGTTGACCAGTAAGACTTGGACATTATACGCTCCCCCGTTCACAAATTCACATCTTCCCAGCAGCAGTCCATCATCAACTCAAAGTAATTTACATGGAATTGGAAGTGAGCAGATCAGGAAGGCACTAGTAATCATTCACACTCCCAGCATATTTACTCCTTCCACAATTCTGCCCCCTCTAAAACTACCTATGGCTTCCTGAGTAATTTTCCAGGAGAATCAAAATACTTTGTGATCATCAGATAGACAATGCTATTGACACTAGACAGAATGCCACGACATTTCAGCCAGTTTAAAAGTGGCCCAAGAGGATTGTGGAGAAGAGAAATACATTGGTGATCCTTCAGTGGCTGCATTTTATGAACTTTACCTGTGGAGAGATTATCTGGGGTAAGTTTCCACATTGATTCATTGTCAGTAAATGATGGTTTTGCCAGGCATTCTAGAGCAACATTAGAGAATGTACAACAAGAATCTAAGTGTAAAAGGTATGTGAGAAGACCTCTCAGAATGAGCCCAAAGTTTGAAAACATTCACATCTCCTACGAGTATTCACAAAAAGTCCCCTAAATTAAGGGGACTTTAAATCAACGTATTCACAAGATGATCTACCCTGTGGGCATCTGTTAGCTTCCTTTCCTAACCACTCTAGTGCTTTAACTTATGAACAAGGGGGCAAGATAGCATAATTAGAGGTTAGCCATAAATTCAAAACATGGATTTTAAACTTGACCAAGATGATTAGTCCATTGACTGATTTGTCCCCAGCAGCAGCAAAGCCAGAGCTCCTATTCTGATAATCATACCTCAAGGCCACCAGTCATATGTTCAGTGCCACATTGATTCTATTTGACCCTGTTCCTTCATGAAGGGGATAATAGTTGGTCCTTGCAAGTATAAAGGCATTCTGGATTTAGATTTGTCTTCTCTGCCCATCATTTTTCTGCAAACAACATCACCTGTGAACCTACTGAGCACCTTGCGCATAATCACAGTATCCCATAAAATAAAATTTCATTCAAGAATTCACTTTGCAATTAAAGAACTCAGGCAGTGGGATGATGCCGATGGAATTCAGGATCTCAAAACACAGCATCAACCAGACACAGATGGCTTTGTAGAGTAGTGACGTCATCTATATGACTCAGTCTCAGCAGGGAGAGAACTCCTTCTCAAGTTGGGATGCAGTCTTATAAAATGCAATATACATTCTGATGCTATGAACAATAGATGTTACTATTTTTCCATAGGTAGAATCAAAGTCTCTGGAATCTAAGCGGTAAATGCATGAATAGTCACTCTCAGATAAATGACCCATTACCAACTTATTTTTACTCAGCTTCCTCAATTCTGGGCTCTTCCAAGTTTAGAGGTTTTCATAATAAAGGGAGAACTTTCATCTCTACAGGCCAATGATATTATGGGATCTGAGGCTGCCACATAGACATTTTAGGCCCCTATGGATGAACAGGCTGTCTTCTGTTACTGATACTGACTATCTTTTTGATAGTCAGGATTAGGATTGTTTCATACAGCAAAAAGGGTTATGGAAATGGAAACTAGAGGGGCCTTTATGTTGACTCATTATTCTATCATTCCCAGTGGCGGAAAATAATGGACCTTTGCATCCCTCGTAGATAGGATTGCCAACATTTGGGTTTCCATGCTGGGTAAGAAACCTGATCAAATGAGTTGCTAGGGAGAAGCAAAAGGAACACAGATTGGTTGTGTAGAAGGAATGTGCTAAATACTAACATCATGAACTAGCTTCCTTGCCAGTTATCCATAATTTCTAGAGTCTTCATCCATAATTTCTCTTTGTTGTAGAAATGTGATTTTATATATTTTAATTTCCCTTTTGGTTTCTATCTCTCTCCCCCACAGTTACCTATAGGGTGTGTTGTCTGTGGCCCACTTTAAACTTGCTCCATAGGTTGCAGAATATCTAACCAAGATCACGGCAGAATAAGAAGAGAAATGGCCCGTCACCTGGAAGGCTGTAACGTGGAGCCATAAGCAGATATTGATAAGAATTTGGGATGTCTCCCTTTGGGGAAAAGGAGTGAGTATATTTAATTGCCCATGGAGTTGCATCATATTGAGAGGTATTGTTTTAAGATTATTGTGGAAGAAATAGGTTAACCTGGAGACTGGATAACAAAATAGGCTGACTGTAGTGGATATTGTCTGCCCAGCATAGAAACCTCAGTCCCACGGTGGGGAATTCCTCCTTGGATGAGTCTCTGTGGCAACCTCCAGTAGCAAGGGTGCTGATGTAGCCATGAAGAAGGTAGTGCCTGTGGGGGTACCATACCTGGCATGTAACTGGAGGGTGACCTCTGCTGTGTTCCCAAGTGTCTGGCCTCTGCATTCCTGTCCATTTTCTGAATCAATTTCTCCAATCATTTATTAGTTCTATGGATGACCTGATTCACTTCCATAAATTTATTTTCTGCTTAAATTAATAAGAGTTGATGTCTGTAATCTGCATCCAAGAATGCTCACTGATACATGGGCAGTGTCATAAACAGGAAAGAAATATCCAATGCTATAATTAGAAAGAAAGATGAAAGTCCTGTGTATATTTTACTGTATCAACAGCTAATGTTTCTTGAAGATGCTTAAAAAATGTAACCAGTTTAATTATTATAAGTGGATACAATGGACTGAATGTCTGTGTCTCCCCTAAATTCCTGTGTTGAAATCCTAATCTCCACTGTGATGGGGTTAGGGAGTGGGCCTTTGGGAGGTGATTAGGTCATGATGGTGGAGCCCTCAAGAATGGGATTGGTGCCCTTGTAAAAGAGGCCCCAAAGAGCTCTGTTCCCCTCTTTCTGCCATGTGAGCATACAAGGAGAAGTCAGCAGTCTGCAACATCAAAGAGGACCCTTACCAGAACCCAACCAGTCTGGCACCCTGAACCCAGACTTCCAGCCTCCAGAATGGTGAGAAATAAATTTCTTTTGCTTATAAAACACCCAGTTCATAGTATGTTCTTATAGCAGCCTGAACAGACTAAGACAGAGGATATCTGTGGTATATTTTTAACAAAATCATAGACAGCACAAAGCAGGCTGGAGAAAGAATGGGGGTAGAGTATGAGGAATAGAACACAATGAATGACTGAATCAGAATGGAATAGATACACAATCAACTGGAGTCAAGGTCCAAATAAAATAAGATGAAATATAGTAAATACAAATATGGAATTCTGCATGATCAAAAAAACAGCTGCACCATTATAAAACGTAGAAAGAGAGGGAGCAGGATGTGTTGACAACTTCCAGTGTGTTTCAGAAATATTTAGGCATTGTATTGAATAATAGTCTTTGAATGTATCAACACTGTACCTCTCCCCTTCCCAAGCTGCTTACCTCTTATCTCTTTTCTCAACAAGCTCCTCCAGTGACTTACCCAGAAAGGAGAGTAAAAAAGGAAATGTACCATGATGTCTCCTGAGACTGTACCTTAAGAAATTCAGCCCTCCTGATCCAGTATTCAGAGAACAAGTCTGCCTTCCTCTCTCTCTCTCTCTCTCTCTCTCTCTCTGTTGCTTTCTCTCTCTCTCTCACTCTCTCGCTCAGCGGATCTCTATCAGAACCAAGGACCTTCTGGCTTGCAGCTGTGAGTACTCTCCTGCGCAGCAGGTGCTGCTTGGTGTCAGGTGTCTGGAATCCTCTTGATTCCACCTCTGGTGGCTTGGATTTTATTCTTTCTCAGAAATACATGTGCTTCCATGCACTCCATTCTCCAGAAGTACCCCTGGGCTCCTCCACTGGCTCCAAGATTGCATCACTAGTGAAAAAAATCTTGCAATCACCAGAGCCTGCCATCTCATACTCCCTCTTCTAAAATATTGACTGCCTCCTACCACAGAGCCCTCAGAAAACTGACCAAGTGGGTCATTTCTAGCTTAGACAGAGGAAATACTTTATTCGAATATATGATCTGTACTAAAACAAACCTGATAGGATTCCATCATCTTCCAGCTTTCCTTTGCCCTATCCTTCCTTGTCTTGTTATTCCACCATATCCCACCTCAACCCATCTTTCAGTGGGTCTTATTTATTTATTTGAGACAAGGTCTCACTCTGTTGCCTAGGATGGCATGCTGGGAATACAGGTACATGCCACCATGCCTGGTTAATTTTTTTAAAAAAATTTAAAGATGGGGTCTTGCTGTGTTGCCCAGACTACTCTCAAACTCCTGGACTCAGGAGATTATCCCACTTCAGCCTCCCAACTAGCTGGGATTACAGGGATGAGCCACTGGCTCTGACAGGGTCTTTCTCCTCTTCTGGCACCGTGGGTGGATTATTCAGAGACAGACTCCAGGATGAAAATTTGGCTGTAGGAGATTTGTCGGAGAGTCCTCTCATGAACATTATTCAAAAGAGGATGAGGGAAGCAAAACTGAGCAGAGAGAGAAAGTGAACTGTGAGGCAATTGCAGCAGAAGCCTCGGAGGCTCCCACAATCCCACCAGGGCCTCTGAACTGGATACAACTTCAGAATTGTCTCAAATTGAGGCAACAGAGCTCAGACTTTGTTCCTCCCACCCTCAACCTCCCCTCCGCCAGCTCACGAGCCATTAGAAGCAAACTATCCCAGGGACAGAGTGTAAACTTGCTCAGTGTAGCTTCCTTCAGCTAAGAGCAATTCCAAGAGGGGGATTTGGCTGTAAGACAATAGGAGCTAATACTCTCAGTGCCTTGGAGAATGATTGTCCTTGTCTTGGAGTGGGCATCTGAATAGCACACTACAACATCCGCTACGCCTGGGCATATACAGCCCAACACACTGAGGAGGAGAAGCTAACTCTACAATTATCTAGTCAGAGGAGTGGGCCACCTCCCTTTCCACTCCAGTGAAACTCATGTTGCTACTTTTTCTAAGCACTCTTTTTATTAGAAGGATTCTATTCCACTGGAAAATACTTAGTACTCTAGTGTTGGGTCTTCTAGTGAGCTTTCTTCACGTAGCTCTTTATTGCTTTTCTTAAGCTCCTGAAGACAAAAAAACCAAGGTGTCCCACACAGCAATGGAAGGACCTTAGAGATGGCCTCATCTAGTCCCTTCATTTTCAGGTCCTTGGAGACATGGCACATCTTCCCCAAGGCCACACATCTGCTTAGCATTGGAATCAGAACCAAAACCCTAGTCGAGTGGTCTTTGTTCTCCCAGCAAATGATGCTCTGATGCTGATGCTGTACTATATAACTCATTAAGTTTGGAAGTATGTGTCCTGGCTCCTCAATGAGGCTGCAAACGGAGCCATTTCTTAAGCTTTTTTACAGAATAACATATAAAACAATAGGAGAACTAGTAAAAGCCCATCTCTGCTAAGATTTCATTCAACCACTGGGTAGGGTTAAACATTAATGCATTTTTCAGTTTTTTCATACTGCACACTGGTGATTTTCTGGCTATAAGTTATAACAAAGTTTATCATTCAAATGGCCCCCTAAAGTGCAAGTTGTCTTAGAGGAATAAATAGTGTTTAATATGTCTGTTTTTCTGGTAAAGGAGAGAAAAACAGAAAACTGAATAATATGAAAAAGAAACAAGAGGAAAAATTAAAAACACAAGTAGCAGTGGTTTTCGCCCCAGTGGAAAACATATATTTATTGGGAAGAATTCTCAGCAGGAACAGTGGAAATCTTACATTTTCTAGTTCAATTACAACATCAGGATCTTAGATATTGGTAAGAGGCTTGTTTCCAAGAACTCTGATGCTGAATCAATACAGTCCTAAGTGATACGTTAGAAGTACTGCAGAAAATGTCCTACCATTATTAATAAATTGTTCCAAAGCCTTCAATATATTTTTTCTTACACATTTAGTCATTCTTTAAATTACTGTTTTACTGAAATGAAATCATGAATGTTGGGGATTTAGGAAAAATAATGCTGCAATTTGTAAGCCAGCCAGCCTGGCTGTTCCGTCCACAGGTCGAACCATCAACTTACGATATACAATGGATTCCCTAGGAAATTCTCAGATCAGCAATTTGTTATGAAAATGCGCCATGCTGTCCTTTGGACTCAAATTTGGGAATACTATTCAGATATTAGTTGGATGTGTTTATATTTATTGTTTTTAATGGGATTGCATGGTGCCAGGCAACACTTTTCTCTGTTGGATACTGTTTGGCCTTTGGCAAAGGAAAGAATCTATGCTGCTTAATACCCAGCACAATAGAAAGGCTCCCTTAGCCCTTCCCAAACTCCCGATTCTCTTCAGATAGCAGTCATTTCTTTACCATGAAATAAGGCTTTTCACTCCAAAATTAAAAATAAAGCCTAGAATTGAATGCCTCTGAGAGAAGAGACATATTGATGAAGCATTCATGGTATTTTTGAGGTAATATTGAGAAATGACCCTTCCTACTCTGGACTTTGAGCAGAGATAATACATGTGAGATGTTTGGACACAGCATCTGATGTATACAGTAGCAGGTGCAGAACAAAGTCCTCTTGTATTAACTAAAGAATAGAATACAGGGCCGGGTGCGATGCCTCATGCTCATAATCCCAACACTTTGGGAGGCTGAGGCAGGCAGATCACGAGGTTAGGAGATCAACACCTTCTTGGCTAACATGGTGAAACCCCATCTCTACTGAAAATACAAAAAATTAGCCAGATGTGGTGGCACGTGCCTGTAGTCCCAGCTACTCGGGAGGCTGAGTCAGGAGAGTCACTTGAGCCTGGGAGGCAGAGGTTGCAGTGAGCTGAGATCATGCCACTGCACTCCAACCTGGTGAAAGAGTGAAACGCTGTCTCAAAAAAAAAAAAAAAAAAAAAAAGTAGATAGGCAGATCCATATTGGTTGAAGATCTGTACTTGAAAAGTGTTGACTAATGAAAAATGTAACAAAAGCAGAGACTCAAGCAATATGTCACAGGAAATTTACACGTTAGGGCACTTAGTTAGGACTTCTGCTATAATGTCATTTGAGAGGATCCAGGATGGGCCATTTAGCCATTATTCTCTCTTCTACCAGCCTTGCATGGAGGGATAATACAAATTTTACCTTTTGTCACGCAAATTTGGCCTTAAAAAGAAAAGTTAACAGGTTGGATACATAGACACAGAACATGGTAAAGTTAATCCCATGCATAGTTTGGGGGAAGTGGGGAATATTAAAATGTTTTTTAGAGAATCCAGAAAGATGGGCAGCATATATTTTTTCCTCTTTAGAAAAGTTTGGTTTCAGCTGCTTTTGATTTCAGAGAAGTGGACAACCCTAATTGAATCCCTTTTCCATCAATGCAATCAGTTTTATTTAATTTATAGACCATAGCAGAATTCCTTAGAGGTCACCTGTTCTGACCCTGCCATTTCATGGATAAATAAACTGAGGTCCAGACTTACTGAAGGTCACATATCAGCCTGTGTGGGCACAGATACATTTACCATCTCATCTTACATTCATTCACACCTACAACTCCACCCAAGTTACCCAAGGAGGGCTTCTTTCTACTGGGGGCCAACATCTTGTTTCTTAGAAACAAGAAACCATAGAATATTCTGTGGGTCATTTCTATTGGAGAAATAAGTGAGACCACAAAATATCAGCCACAGAGGATGAGAAGCAAAAGGAAACGAGCTACAAAAGAGCCCACATGGAAGGGACAATGACAACTTGCTTCTTCTGCCCCATTCATACCTTTAGTTCTCTGCCAAGGTAAACCTCCAACTTACATACACATCAGTAGGTTAGAACAGCATTGTTATCTCCATTTTACAGAGAGTAAGCTGTGGCATAGAGCAGCCAGAAGATTTGCTTCTGGGAAGACGTTACTCAGGCAAGGTCAGTAGAACATATGGCTCTGAGACCAGAAGAAATATAAATGCTTCCTTGTGCTGTAATGGGCCTAGATTAAAAAGGTTTCCTGGGAAGAGTGCTGTGATCATAAAGGGCCTCACTTTCTGCCCAAAGTCCAAGAAGGGGGAAAAGTTCCTGACTATAGAAAGGAGACAAGGACTGTAATGATGCTGGAGGTAATCCAACAGAAATGTTGTTTGGGGATAAGCTCCTTTGAAGAAAATTTTATGAGTGAAGTTGATGCTTGCCTTTGGCTGGCTGGCAATTTATGATCACAAAAACCCAGAACCGCAACTTTTAACAATGCTAATAAATGTCACTTTTGTCATGTCTTTTATCGTTATTTATAGTAAATTAGTAAATTTATAGTAAATTTCTTATCCCAATTCAATTCATCGAGCATTTGACATCTTCTGTGTTTCAGGCCTGTTGACTATACCGGAGATTCAAAGATGCGAAGATCTCAGGAAACCTCAGGCTTTGATGAACAAGCAGTCCAGACTTTCAAAATATGTTGCAGGGTTACTATAAACCATGCATATTTAAACTTCTAAAACTGGAAACAAAGATAAAACTTGGATAACTGGAAATATTCTGCATGACTGTTAGAAAAAAATAGCAGTAACACCAACTAGGAATGTAAATAACATATCTTAAAAGCAACCTGGGCTGGACGCGGTGGCTCACGCCTGTAATCCCGGCACTTTGGGAGGCTGAGGCAGGCAGATCACGAGGTCAGGAGATGGAGACCATCGTGGCTAACACAGTGAAACCCCATCTCTACTAAAAACACAAAAAAATATAGGCATGGTGGCACGCACCTATAGTCCCAGATACTCAGGAGGCTGAAGCAGGAGAATCATTTGAACCTGGTAGGAGGGGGTTACAGTGAGCCAAGATCGTGCCACTGCACCCCAGCCTGAGTGACAAAGTAAGACTCCATCTCAAAAAAAAAAAAAAAAAAGCAACCTGAAGAATTGGCATTGGCAACGGCAAATGAGACTTTTCATGCGAAAAAAAAGTGACTGCAGAAGAAAGCATCTTGTTGACGAGAAAGGGCAGTGGATCCGTCTGCTTATGAGAAAGGTTTCAAGAGATAACTTCCATAGCTCCCCGGGGGGCTGCAGGATCTTTGCTGCTCCTGTATTTTCAGACTAACATGTTTCCCTCTTCTGAAATATAAGCTACTTGAACATCTATAAATTACCTTGCAATATGAGGTAAATTTATTGCTTTCAGGATGACAGGCAGAATTTGCAAATCTCTTTTTCGTCTTGCTTAATCCCTGGATTTTACCTATACTCTGAATGCAAGTAATGCACATTAGTCAATTAATAGGCTGTTAAATGACAACAGTTCCGGGCAATTTAATTACTGTTGGTAAAATAAGAAATGAATGATTGCATGTCAGTAAGCAATTCCACTTCCTTTCCTTGGAACAGATTAACTTTGAGTCATGATAGTTTCTCTGGAAAAAAAAAATTGATTGTTTCTGCGAACATATTGGTTGCCATTTCATGTATTACAGAAATTTAAGTTTTTGTGTTGTATTTCTTATCTAGGTGGGATGTAGGAAAGTTATACCAATGATATTTATTTTCAAATATAATAACAATATTGGCTTTTAAATAAATTAATTAAAGTTGTTGATGGAAAGGCCAAGGCAAGAATGAGAGTTGTTTGACTTTCTGTCCATATTAGTCCTCTGCCCACCCTTGGCAATTCTAGACCATTCACACTGTTTTATTAGTTGAGTAAAAATCAAGAGAAAAAATCAAGGAACAATAACCTTAGTTTTAGTGATTTTCTTTTTCATTTTGCACTCATTTTCCTTAGAATAAACCCCAAAATGTTTAATATAGTCTTTCTTAGTAATCTGGCTCCAAAGGTTTTACATGTTAGTTTGTTTGACGTCTATAGTCTCAACCATAGTCTAAGTCTGATGAAGGCAGTTACTTAATTGCTTTGGTTCACTGTTATCTGAGGGATTTGAATGGTGCCCGAAACAACATTAATTAATGAGTAGATCAGAAGATAGCTAAGGAGAAGATCTCACTAAGAGATCTCTGAATGCATATAAAATAGGGAGGAGTGAATTATCTAAAAACAATAAATAGGAAAAAGTGAAAAATTCTACACTCTGCTGATGAAACAAAGGATTGGACTGCATCACATAGGCTAAGATAAAGATAAATTGGACCTGAAAAAGTGAGAACCATTAAAAAGTTGAATTAAAAACAGTAAAACTGTCAATCTTCTGTCCCTACTCACCCAAAGATTAGAAAACTCATTGCTTGCATCTCTGTTGATCATCTCTGTTGATAAATGTGTTTTAGGAGCAATTAGGTGTGTTAATACCTAAGTTTGCAGATGGTTTCTTTAGAGCAATTAAGATTTTTGAAATATAGCCTTCCTCTGCAATCCTCTGTTATTAAATATTTATTGAAAAGCAAAGAAGATTTGTAGTTACATTTAGGAAGGATTACAGGGTTTACAGTTTGCGGGGATGAAACCCCATAACATTCATTTTCAATGATTGGATCATCTTGCCTTACAATTAATTGCTTTATTGCATTGACACCTGGAGAGAGAATTTTTGGATCAAGTGCCAACAAATCCACATACCTTCTTATCCATTTAAATATCTCTTTCAAATACAATCCATTCCCTGTAAGACCCCTATGTACTCAGTCTACTACTGGAATACTATCTAGGCAGATGCAAGTCCACCCTTCCTGTCCACAGTATAGAGCATTGCAACAATCTCATAATTGATTTCTCTGCCTTCAGCTTCACCTTCTACCAGTGCATCCTCTATTCTGGAAAATTATCTTTCTAAAATGTAAAATTGAATCTTCCATTCAGTGGTTCACAGGCTTCCAGAATTTCTCAGTTGATAAATTAAAATCCAAATGGCTCCTGCTAGCAGAGATCTTGCACAGTGTCCCTCTCCAGTTTCATGACCTGCCACCTGGAACCCTTGCCCCACGTCTGGCCATTCATGTTCACGTGCACCTTGCTTGTCTGTGACTGTGACACTCTCCACGTCTTCTGAGCAAGAGGCCTTTTATTTAACCAGAACAGCATAGTGATGAAAAAAGAACAGACTCCAAAGCCAGATACTTGGGTTCAAATCCCAGCTCAGTTGCATAATAACAGTGTAATTTTGGACAAGTTACTGGTTTCCTGTGTTTTCGTTATTATGAGGATAGTAGTGCCATTCTTTGAATGGGTTAATACATATAAAACTCTTAGAGTAGTCCCTAGTTCACAGTAGCAGCTGAATAAAGTCAGCTACCAGCTGACCCTTCAAGTCCTGTCTCCAACATCATCTCCCCCATGGGGTCTTCTCTGATCTCATCACCTACCCTTGCCCCACCTCAAGCAGGTCTGATCACTCTGAACTCAGTTTCACCCACTGTGTTGCACAGAAATCTTGTATTTATAGATCCAGCTCCCCACGCATTGTGTGATCATGGTCAGAGGTTTGCTGTGTTCATATTGGTATTGTGAAAACCTATCCCAACACCCAACATGGGTAACATAAAAGAAGCTCAATAACTACATTTGAATAAACAAATGAACAAATAAAAAACACCAAAAAAGTAAACTGGAAGTGCTGAAGGGCAGGCTTTTGGAGTCCTTCTGAGTGATTAGGCTCTGTAGTGGCACAGGCATGAAAGGGATCCAGGCTAGAGCTGATTCCGATCACATGGCTCTTCTCCAGTGAGAGGAATGCAACTAAGCCTCCAACACTTTGGCTTTGTAGGGTCCTAGCTGGTGAGGGGTGCAGGGTGTGGAGCATCAATCACAGGGATCCCCTTTTGGGTTCTAGTCAATGGCTGCTGCCAGGAGGCATCTCTCATTTTTCTTTTGGGTCATTTTCTGGCTTACTGAAGCTCACCTTTTCCAGGGGCCAGGCAGAGCTGCTCCTCTAAAGAGGTTGATGATAGCAAGGAGTAAGCACTGACTTGGTACCTGTCGCTGGGCTAAGTGCTATTCACAATCTGTTTCATGAAAGTATAGGGTTAACCTCAGTTTCTGAATTGAAATCCATCCCTGTTCCACCACTGAGTAGCTCTGTCCTTAGGCAAGTTACCTAGTTTCTCTGCGTACTGTATCTTCAGACATAAAATGAGAATAATACTAATAATGATACCCACCTCATAGCACTGTTGTAGGAATAAATGCATTCAATCCATATGAAGCCTTTAGAATAGCGCCTACTACTTTGTAAGCACTCAGAAAATGTTTTCTGTTGTTACTGCAATTATCCCCATTTGACAGATAAGGAAACTGAGGCTCGGACAGATTAAATCACTTACCAAAGGTCACAGGCTACAGAACTGGGACACACAACCGCTCTTTCTAAGATTCATCACTGCCCCCACTCCAATAGTAAAATCTCCTTTTGTCTCCTGTCCACCATCTTTCTCAGGCAAGGCAGAGACATTATCCCCAGCATGGCTCCTGATCAATGAGGGACAATATGGCACAAGCAAAATCCCTACAATCTGCCCACGCATTTTTTTTTTAAGACAGAGTCTCACTGTGTCGCCCAGGCTGGAGTGCAGTGGCACAGTCTCGGCTCACTGCAACCTGCATCTCCCAGGTTCAAGCAATTCTCCTGCCTCAGTCTCCCAAGTAGCTGGGATTACAGGTGTGAGCCACCACACCCGGCTAGTTTTTGTGGTTTTAGTAGAGACAGGGTTTTGCCATGTTGGCGAGGCTGGTCTCAAACTCCTGACCTCAAGTGATCTGCCCGTCTCAGCCTTCCAAAGTGCTGGGGTTACAGGCGTGAGCCACCGCGCCTGGCCTGCCTATGCAATATTTTGAGCAAACTTAAACTAACAACAACAAAAAATTTGCTGCTTATCTCATATTGAGATCCAACTGGAAGTCCTATATTTACATTTGCTAAATCTAGCCAAGCTACAAGATGTGTGTGTGTGTGTGTGTTTGTGTGTAAAGTCACTTGCACCATCAAAGAACTTTTGTCACCTTATTGCTGGCACTCTTGGGGAACAGCTTAAGTTACAGGGCAGACCACAAATGCAGACATCCTGTGTCTCACTGCTCTTATGAAGAGCTCTGAGATATCAGTGAACATCTTTGATGCTAGTGGAAGATATCTGTTAGAAGACACTGAAGTAGGTCTGTTGAAGATGGTTTAGCAAACCCATTAAATAAGAGAAATGGGATCTGATTTCTTGAGAGTGGCTCATGAACAACCTCAGCTCAGCCTGCATCATGTAGTTTCAAGAGATTTCCATTTGCTGAACATTTTATGATGTTTATTTTCCCCCCTGACTTTAGGAGATTTCACATGCATGATTGCCGGTTGAAAAAAAAGTGGTAGCTTGTGGGGCTGCCCACTAAAACCATGTTTTCCTAATATTTGGCATATTTGGCTTGGGTTAAGTAAGAGATGACATTCTCCTAAAATGATCTTCCTCCTCCATCCATCCCAGGGACACAAGATTCACTTTTACCTTTTCCAGCGAACTTTAAACTGTCTCAGATACCATGTGCAGCATCCACACTGCCCTTACTTCAGGAGTCTTACCAAGAACTTGGGCTATTCTGGGTGAAGATCCAGACATCCCACTACTGGATTCCAGACATCCAGGCACATGTGGATTTGGGATAGCGTCATGCCGTATGCAGGTCAAAGAATAGCATCTTCTTAAGACTGGAAATACGGTTGTAGGGTATTACACCTGGCGTTTTCCTCAGACTTCTCCCTAACTTCCCACACCTTGCTTCTTAGTCAAGGACTTTGGTTCTTTCTCTGAGCCTTGCTAGTAGGTGCTTTCAGACAGTGGAATTTTATTGCTTCTCTCTACTTCTGTTCATTCTTTGCTTGCTGGTGTCTTGGGATTCCTATTTCCTATATTAGGGCTCCTAAATTTACTACGATGGCATAGAATTCCAAAAAGTGAGGATCCTTTGGTGCTTTGGCTGCCTGACCAACCTCAGGGCTGAGTCCACTTTCACGAGGAGGAGGGAGAACTCTCATGGAGGAGAGAATGGCCCCCACAGCCCTAACTGTGGGCTGCATTACCGCTAAAGCAGACAGACTTCCCACTCCAGTTGTCTCATTCTCCTGCTCATTTGTTGTGTACTGTAAAAATCCAGGTGGAAGGATAACTGATATTGACAATATTTTCAGTTAAACTGAGGGCAAATTAATGCTAATGTTCTTATTCTGTATCTCTAGTATATCTACTTCAGTATTCTGAACAATTATTTGGTTTACTTGAAATGGTTTCAATAATTTTTCATTCTGTTTTGAAAGAAATAAGACTCTGAGCATCTGAAGCATGCAGGCAAAGATGTCCTAAATGAATAAAGTTAGGAAAGATGTTTGTCTTATCACACCATCTCTGACATTCCAAATCCTCTGGCTTAGTTTCCCTGTTCTCTACAAATTGGTTCTTCATATTAAAACCTTTAAGAATTGCCTTCCTGAGATACTTTTCCTGTTCAATTCCTTGGAACAAAGATTTATCTCTTAGTTTTTTGTTTTTTGGTTTTTCTTTTTTTGGTGAAGAATTAATTCCAGAACTCGATTTGGGAATGTTGAAATCGACTCAGGTCTCTTGAGTTACTCCATATTCCATTCAAAGGGAAGTTTCCCCTCTCCTGAACTCCATTAGCCAAATTTTAAAGGCTTCTCAGACAGCATCAGGCTACATGAAATACACAGAGGTGGCTGTTCGGCCCACAGCTGCTGACCCAACTGTGGGCCATAATTCATAGCGTGAAAAGGCGGTGGGCTCAACAGCAAGGACGATGTAAAATTGCCCTTCTGGAACAGAATGATGACTTTGCCTCTGTTGTGATGCTGAGGTTGCTGGCTTCACAAATGGAGGGAAAGGAAAAGGAGGGTATTAGGCAAAGAAAAGTAGAACTTGAAACGTTGGGGGAAATACACCTGAGACGTTCTTTTCTAAAGGCTTGCATATTCAGTTGCAGATGTTTTTCCATAAAGCAAACCTGACGATTTTAGTCTCTCATTTAAGGTTTTTGCCAGGTGTTTGTTTTTTGGAAGTCCAGACACTTTTGTGTGGCCCATACCAGGCACTTCAAAGTCTGGCTTGGCCAGTCTAATCCCCCAATATTTAATTAAAGGCACAAATGTTGTTTCTCTACTCAACCGGAAACGGGAAGGCCTAGTTACAAGAATGAGACTGCATTCCTTGCCCTTAGAACACTGTCTACAGGGGCGGCAAATGCATCTCTTTCAGCCTTTCCCAGTTATCCCACACTTCACTGGGCTTTTTTTTTTTTCAAAACCACTCACAATTCCCTACTTCCTAGCTAAGCCTTGATTGGTCCTTTCTTTTTACATTTGAATATGCTATTTCATTTAAGAAAATTTTATATATAACTTAAAAAAATATAAATGTATATATTTATAATTGTACATATATGTATCCTTCATAGCCCTGTCTCTGCCTAATGTGTGTGTCTGTGCTCTCCACATTCACAGATATTAGTGTGTGCTCTAACAGTCTGTTTTGTCTGTTTTCATGTCTGTTGCCCCTGCAGACAGTGCTCTAAGGGCAGGGAATACTGGCTCATCCTTGTAACTAGGCCTGTCCATTTCCAGTTGAGTAGAGAAACAACATTTGTTAACTAAATATTGGTGGATTAGACTGGCATTATGCTTCAGGACTAAACTACGAATTAAAAAATGATTTACTTTGTACACACACACACTCACACACACCTCAATTCTGTATTATCAAGGTTGCAGTTGCAGAGAACAAGATAAAATTCGGCAAGAAATCTCCAAGTGCCTTCTACATGAAATATGCATAAGAAATATACAATGTGATGGATACCTTCAAAGGAAATGTGAAGTTATTAGGCAAAAAGCACAAGATGATTATCATCAGGCACAAAACATGTGCTCCAGACAGTAGGAATGACACAGGAAAGGCAGAGCATGGAGGAAGAATGAGATGTCAAGGAAGGCTCCGAGGAGGTGAGACCATGAGAAGGGTGAGGGGATGCACGGAGGAAGCTCCGGGGTCAGAATCTAAGGACATCACTGGCCAGTCAGCAGCTTGGAGAGAAACATGCATGGGACACCTTTTAAGGAAATGGCATCCAATTCCAGATGGAAATCTTGTCAGTCAACATTGGCCTTATGACCTTTGACCTTCAAGCTTTCTTGTTCTCCCACTGTGATACTTTTTAAAATGACGAATCATCAAGTATAGAAAAAAGCCTGGAGAGAAAAATCACATTTTAGATTAAAACTCGAAAGCATTCATAGTAGAAAATACTTCTTAACACTGGTTGTGATATTTTTATGAGAATAGGCCCCAGATTGTCTAAATTTGTCTACTTGATTCTTTTTTTTTTTAACTTTTATTTTAAGTTCAGGGATACAAGTGCAAGTTTGTTACATAGGTAAACTTGTGTCATGGGGGTTTTATGTACAGATTATTTCCTCACCACCAGGTATTAAGCCAAGTACCCATTAGTTATTTTTCCTGATCGTCTCCCTCCTCCCACCCTCCACCCTCCAACAAGCCCCAGTGTGTGTTGTTCCCCACTGTGTGTCCATGTGTCCTCATTGTTTAGCTCCCACTTATAAGTGGGAACATGCAGTATTTGGTATTCTGTTCCTGTGTTAGTTTGCTAAGGATAATGGCCTCCAGCTTCATCCATCACTCTTCTTATCATGCCATTTGAATAAATCTGTTGTTTAATTTACTTTCTCTTCATATCAAAAAAGATGAATTGAGCTTGAAGTTGCAGGGTAAGGCGAGGAACTTACATAGAAAAAAAAGAGTGCATCTTTATTTTCTCTAATTTTTGAAATTTCCATCGATTATGAGGGCAGGCAACAAGTCACAGTAGTATTAGCAATATTGTGACTTTCTCACCAGTAGAAGTCACAAGGAGCCTATCCTATTGGAGGTGTTGAAGCTATCTGAAAATATCACCAATGCCCATGACCACTTTGAGATTATACTTGTTATTAGAGTCCCCCCACAGATATTCTTATTGAATGCATGAATGAAGATGTGTACATACAAATACATCTTTTCTTAACTATTTCAACATAATTGATTTCCTTTGTATTCTCATGTATTTTATTTTATACCTTTAAGGTATGGTTCTGAGAAGGGCGCCAAGGTTCTCTGCAGGCTGTCCAAGGAGCTGTGCACAAATGCATGGAGAGCTCCTGACTAATGTCTATTACATAGGCCTAACAGTGGTACCTCCCTCATAGGTGTGGTTGCGATGATTATATATGCAAATTCATATCAAATTCTTAGAATAGTAGCTTGAGACATAGCTCTTAATGACCATTACTTCTTATTTTCATTATCAATACAAGGGAAGGCAGAGTCCTGAAGCAGCTAATGCTGCCCTTTGAAAGCCATGCAAATTCACTAGAACCCTCCATCATCCTTAGAAACAAAACCTAAAAGGGGGCTGTGACATGATACCAGGCAGCGGATATGTGAACATACATAAATGATTACCAAGAGATAGTTTGCCACATATCTGTTAAAAAGAAATCAGCCTCTTCATCAACTGGTTCAAAACAAACCTTTTTGATTCCCCCTGCTAGTGACAAAACCTGTCAGACAAAGCAAGGTAATAAAAAAAATGTATAGTGCAATAATGAAAAGTGAGCATACAATTTCTTTTATTTATCCTATTGTTTTTATCAATTGAAGTTCTGGTTTTTTCCACTCATCATTTGTTGTCATAGTTGAGAAATTTAGCATTTCGCCTAAAATGTTTCACATGATGAATTATTAAAAATCTTTAACCACTGGACAACCTTACTGTGGTATAGGGTGTTTTGTTTAGTTTTGTTTTGTTATGTTCCTTAAAAAAATTACCTCTTGTTTTGCTGTGAGGGGAGACAGCTAGTGAAAAATGGCCCAGAATTATTGTGAAACAATTGTCTGTAGTGTAATCAAGTCTGTTCTGCCCTCCAACTACTCCAGGATATAATGATACATGTATCATTAAGCAGCTGCTATGGATGCCTGAGGAAACTGGTAGAAATTTGTACCTATTGTTTTCCTTTCTCCAGCCTCGTTTCCCAAGCATCACCCATGTTCTCTCATTTCCCTCACGCTTTTTGGAACATGGCTGCAAAAATTTTGTGAAATACAATCATGTATCTTCACACTTATATAAATGTGCACACACACACACACACACACACACACACACACACACACATTTCCTTTTCAAAAAGCAAACCATACAATAAAACATTCCATTCTTCCGGGAACTTTTTGTAATTATGCAATGCATAAAGTAAGCTATTTAGGATGGTGATTTTTAACACAGAACGCAGGGGTCAAGGGAGAGTATGTGACTCATGTTTAATTAGAAAAGCTTCCCAAATAAAGCAATTATTTGTTTAACGGCTGCTAAATTTTATGTAGCAGAAGGGCTCAAGCTTGATCTCTCTCCCTGGCTGTCTCTTTCTGTGTATGTTGGTGGTGTTTGTGTGTGTGTGCGTGTGTATTTCTGGTCATCAGGCTGCAGTTCAAAGCTGCATTCCTCATACCACAGTCCTCCAACCCACAGGCAGAGTAGAAGAGATTTGCCCAACAGCAAATCATTATCACCAGATAATGATAAGGTGATATCACAGTATTTACAAGTGCTCGCATTTATCTTTCATTTTCTGTCATGATTTCCATCATTTCAATGTTGCAGAAAGAAGAAACATGGGAAAGAGTGGGTTATAAGGCAGTTTTATTTGTAGGAGATTCTCCTTTCACAGGATATAACATAAAACTCATACATCAAGAGGTTTTCCATTGAATGTTTTCTATTTGCCTATATTTTTGATGTCATAACAGGTCCACAATCCATCAGGCATGCTCTCTATAACTAACGTATGGCTAAAACATGTTTATCTATTGTGCCATGCAATTAATACAGCATATGAATAGATAAACAACTAAAAGCTGTAACCTTAGTTTAGTGAAATAACAAATAAACATGTTGTTAATAGAACATTAACATGGCCCTGCCAGTAGAGAGCATTCAATGTCATATTTGTGCATAAATGTATTTTGGGACAATTAGAATTATCCTGGGGCAGATTTAACTTGTGCATTTTATATTTGTGTTCTATATCTGCAACAAAAGTACACCTATGACGTGTATTCAACTGCCTCTTCATTGCTATAAATGTATGCCCAAACTAACATGATTTGCCTTTCAGCCATATAGAAACAGCGATCCATTTAAACAATAATTTAGAACTGAACAGTAATACACACTTGAGACAATATGGGAAATAGGACAATCTTTTAAATGATTTTTATGATGTCCAGCAATTTTCAAACATGTATATGGACAAATGGAAATCTTCCCAAAACGTAATTTAATTTTGAAGAAAATTCAGTGTAAAGAGTGGAGTGGAGCCAGATGTTTTCAGCTACATCCTGCTGAACTACAATTACTGTCCTCATGTAGGATCCCACTAAAGAGAGCATATTATGTGTTCACATATCCAGCATCAGAAATTACCACAAGAAATACTAGTTCATTATCATATTTAAATAAGTTTCACTAATAAGAAACTACGGGGCTATTAATCCAACTAAATAAAGTAAATATTTAGACTTGGAATACAGACGAGTCAGAAAATTGGCTTTAATACTTTTAGAAATCAGAGTGCTACAATGGAAGGTACTCACTTCAAGTTGTAACCCTAAGACCAGAAAACTAAGGGAGAACAGGGGTTGGGATGGAAAATGGTGTCAGAAGCATCTCTGTTCCAGTATGTTCACTGGTCATGGTCTAAGGAAGATGTTCAGTCTTCAGAGGAGATTCACTGTGCACCATTCCATCATCTCTCAGTTTATTCAAGAGATCAACCAAGCCTTCAGCACAAATCAACCATGCTTCCTGTTCGGAGCTCAGAGCCATGCATCACTGCTGACGAAGCCAGACTTCTGGAGTAGCAGTGCCACACTGCTCTGACTAGCTAGGCCCTTGAGCTGTTACTTCTCCTGTGGCGTGAGAACAGTTCTTCCTATCTGTACCTTCTCTGACTCACATTCTGGGTAGCACTAAATGCCCTCCAAGGGCACAGGGGAGAAGGAATGCCAGGGCACCATCACTCATTCTTAAAATAGTCTAATGTCTTCCTATTTCAAAGCATATTATCTCCTTATTAGGACTCATGATCACTTGCTTTGAAATTTGCATTGCTATCTAGGCCTCTACAAAACACAAATGTGTTATAAAATAACAAGGTTTAAAGATACTATCACAAAATGAAACGTAACTGTATGTAGGGCACAGTAGAGTAGCCAGAGTCCCCATATCTCAATGTTTTCTGGAAGTGAAGTCTTACAGTAAGACTCTTAGATAGTCAAAGTTAAAACTTCAGGAAAAGTACATAATTCAGCTGGACTTTGAGCCAAAGGGATGAGCTTCAAGTTTCATGCTGCAGGTGAAAAGGCATTTTTGGAAGATTTGTATTCCAAATCTGTTCAAAACTTTATTTAGCTGAACAACCAAGGGTATCAATATATATGAATAAACTTGAGCCTTTACTGATGCAGCAAAGCTTTGATAAATATCAATCAAACATCAATTTTTTAAAAGATGAGGAAGGATAAATCTCCCAATATCCTTCTTGATTATATTCTGTCATTATGACCATCTCATGGGAAAGAGTACAGGTTCTAGAATAGAAATCAACCAGGAACTTCATCAAATTAATATTTTAGTATTGTAACTGACTTCAAGAATTTTCTAGAACAGTTGATTTCAATAGAAAGAAAAAAAAAACCCAAGTGTACTATTTCAAGTGTATGCATAGGTTTTCCAAAAATTATTGAACGGTAATAGAACTGGAATGATGCCCTGAACCAAACCTCATCTAGCCCTCGCTCTCATTCTGCCAAAATCTAGGTTCCAAACTCTAAAAGTTAAATAAGTAACGGCAGGTTTTAATCGGTTTTCTCTCTTCCTGAAACCCAGTGAAAGACAATGGAATTCTGTGTCAAATTAGTTGGCATGCCATTCAGATGTCAGTAGAAAGATCTTGATGCTGAAATACATCAACATTCAATCTTTTGTGGTTTGTGGGAATGGAAAAACAAACACCAAATAAGTCCCGGTATTTGAACCACAGCAGGATAGGACATTTATAAAATTCTCCCAAGGAGGCAATTTGACAAAGACCAAAGAGGGCAAAGAAGCTAGTCTGGGAACCAGAGTATGTTTGTGGCACAGAGTGCCATCAGGAAGGCTTTGCACTCATCATAGAATTCATTGCACGCGGTCCCAGATGAAAAGCTATATTTGTAGACAAATGGTACATTTCAGAGAAATTACATCTACTATAGCTATGCAAGAGTTTCAATCTAACTCACCTAAGAAATCATGAATTTTAGTACTTTTTCATGCAATCAATAAAAATTGTAGGAAGTGGAACTTGGGACTGCATATTAATCTTGCATCCAGCTCCTTGCTAGCTTTCAACAGCAACTATTCATCTTGTTGAGCCTATAGAAGTGATTTGTTTCATCTGTACACTCCATGCACAGCTAAATATAAAATCAACTTCTATTTAACAAAGTGGACTAACAGCATGAGGCCTATCAGGGTAGCCTGCAACCTTGGTGTAACATTGCAAATGCCTGCAACATGTCAGCACTGAAGCCAAGCCATTAGAATGTTGCTTAATAATGAAGCCGTATTGATAGGTTGATGAATCGGAATTTTCCATCATAAGTTGCTGACAGACCTGGCTCTGATTTTGTTTCCAAGTGCTTCAACAAATATTTCTCCATGCCTTGAAGTTCTTCAATTACTTAATCCACTTATTGGAAATCAAGTTAAAATTATCCATTAAGCAAATGACTCATTCTCATTCAGCTAAATGAGGAGTGCAAATGGACTTCACCTTTTTAAAAAAGTGAATTCTGCCCTGGTCCGTGTTTTACAAGTCTTCATCTATTTGGCTGTTATTCTGCATTTAATAAATGGGGCCTAGACCATTGGCAAGTATAAAAACAGATTGGAATGTTGGATGTCCCCATCAAAGTCTATATTTAACGTCCATGGAAAGGAAGAATAGATCACAATCATTGTTACCCTACAAAAATTCATCTGAGCTTTCTAAATTCTGTTTCACATTTCCCTAATTTCAGCATAGTCACCCACTGTCACATATGTGTCCAAGTGCATGTGTGTGATGCCTGTGCACGCGCACACACACACACACCACCCAGCTTTGATTCTTGGCCATTTTTCTTACCAAAATGGTCATCGCCAACTAGGATCCTAAAGATGTGGGTTTTTGTGCCAGACTAGATTGATTTCAGAGTGACAGCTTTAAGTAAATGTGAGGATATTGGTAGCAGTTAACTACGGCTTTTGTAACAAACCACTCTGAAACATGGTGGCTTACAACAACCACCATTTATTTTTTCTCACCATTCTGTGGGTTTGCTGGGCAGCAGTCCCTTTGCTGATTCTGCTTGTGCTCACTCACGTGGCTACGTACAGTAGCTTGAGGCTGGGAGGCTCAAGATGCCTTGGTCACGTGCCTGGCCTTGATGCCAGCCTTTGGCTGTGGCATTTTGGTTTGGTTTCTATCCACATGGCGCCTTTTCCCCTGATAGACTGGACAGGCTTCCTTACATGGTGGCATTCAGAGTGGCATCCTAAGAGATTAAAGAGTTGAAAGCCATAGGCTTTCTAAGTTCATTCTAAGTCTCGGGTCTGGACATGGAAGTTGTACCATGATAACTTCTGTCTTTTTTTTTTTTTTTTTTTTTCTGAGACAGAGTTTTGCTCCTGTTGCCCAGGCTGGAGTGCAATGGCGTAATTTTGGCTCACTGAAACCTCTGCCTTCTGCATTCAAACAATTCTTCTGCCTCAGCCTCACAAGTAGCTGGGATTACAGGCTTGAGCCACCACGCTCCGCTAATTTTTGTATTTTTAGAAGAGACAGGGTTTCACCATGTTGGCCAGGCTGGTCTTGAACTCCTGACCTCAAGTGATCCACCCCCCTCAGCCTCCCAAAGTGCTGGGATTATAGACGTGAGCCCTCGTCCCCACTTCTGTCATATTCTATCTGCCAAAGCAATCAGAAAGCCAGACCAGATTCAAGAAGTGGGACAGCAACCTCACCACTGAATGAAGCAGCAAAGACATACCACAAAAGGGAGTGGATTCTAGAGTGGAAGAAAGCTGTGCTCATATTTTTCAATTGACAGTGATATCAAAGTTGAAAGAACGTTTTCTTGAGCAAGATGCACTGCTCAGCCATTTCCCCTTGTTGGTGGTGTAAAGAAGTGGAAAATGCCATTGTCTTTTCACATCTTTTCCTATGATGTGGCTCCCTTGTGCTTATTAGAGATTGGCTATTTAAAGTTCTTCCCACTGGAGAGAGCTCTGGTGTGACCTCAAGAGGAATTTGAGTACAATTATAGCCTTGCATGCCTGTCTTTAATTAAGGGTAGGAACTGAGCACTTAGCACAGGCCCTGTCACCTAGGAGCTGTTTAATACAGAATAAGTAAATAAGGAAAAGATGGGCTCACCATAGAGAAAACTCACTGACCCTTTCTTTCCCTGATAGTTAATTTTTCAAAGACAAGATTTATATTTATCAGAATCAGATTCAGAAACATGTATTGAGTAACCACTATGTGGTCCAGTAGGGTTCTATGCATTTTGATGTTCATTATCTCACTTTTATCCAAAAGACCAACCTGACCATGAACATTAATGGAGACAGCTAAGAGGAAGAAAAGTTTAAGGAATAATTTCTCTGGCCCTGAATACATTAGAACCTCTCCAATCTGCTCATTTTGTATTCAGAGTTGCCCTCAAACCATCACTCCCAACATGCAATTCAATTCCAGGGCTATTTTTGTGATTGCATTTTATTACTTCTTATGTTAATATATGAAGATACTAAATTTATCCCACACTTCATTAACATTCTGTGAAATATTTTTCTTTCATCTTGACTTTTCGTTTTAAAAATTAACTATTTGTTTGCTAAGAACATTATATTATTTAATAAGTATTAATCTTTGAAGGCTGTCTTTCCAATGATAAAATGTAAATATTCCACATTAAGAATTTAGAAATGGCCAGATGTCATGGCTTGGGCCTGCAATTCCAGCACCCTTGGAGGCCAAAGTGAGAGGATCACTTGAGGTCAAGAGTTTGAGACTAACTTGGACAACATAGGATGACCCCTGTCTCTACAAGAAATTTTAAAAATATATTATCTGGGTGTGGTGGTGTGTGCCTGTAGTCCCAGCTCCTCAGGAGGCTTAGGTGAAAGGATTGTTTGAGCCCAGGAGGTGAAGCAGTAGTGAGCCAGGCTGCAGTGAACCATGATCACGTCACTGCACTCCAACCTGGGCAATACAGAGAGACCCTGTCTGAAAAATAAAAATAAAAAAAAGAAAAAGAAAATAATTTAGGAGAATTGCCACTCTCAACTCAGTGGAATGTCAAATTGAAAAGCAATATTTCATGTGTACACTAAAAGAAAATAAATCTAAGTGTTTTAGTGGGTGAAGAGGGAGTAGAACACAGAGATAAACCTTTCTTAAAAGAAATTCACCATTGGAAACCATTGAGAGAGAGTATTTGCTAAGGAACCTAAAACAAGAGATAACTTTTTAAGAATATAATTTTGTGTAGTCCCAGCTACTTGGGAGGCTGATGCAGGAGAATGGCGTGAACCCAGGAGGCGGAGCTTGCAGTGGGCCGAGATCGCGCCACTGCACTGCAGCCTGGGTGAAAGAGGGAGACTCCGTCTCAAAAAAAAAAAAGAATATAATTTCGATTACATAGTTACTCACTTCAGATGTGTCTCTCAGGGAACTAGAAGGCAGAACCATATAACATTTCCATTTGGGGAAAGCACTATTCTGCTTTTGTTTGTGACTATCAAGATAGTCATTGGTTGGTTACACATGAAAACAACACTGCCAAAAGATATTGAAATAAAATGACAGTTAATATGTGCTCAACTCACTTCAAAGAGACTGAAGTTTACATTAAAATTTCCCAAGTATTAGCTATTTACATTTTTAAGAACTTCTCTTAAGAACTGGAAAATAAAAAAATTTAAAAAAAAAACACCATGAGGTGATCAAAATCAATATCTTACATGATCGCTAAAAGTGATCGATGACCAGCATAGTTTATAAAACTCCAGGGAATGTGGTCTCTGTACCAGTTGACTCCTTCACGCTGGAATAACTGAAGGTTCCTGGTTTCTAGAGAAACCAAAACAGATGCAAGTTACGTAATCAGGTTAATATGTATTGCGAGCCCACAAAGTACGGGGCTTAAGTAACAGTGTGCGGATCTCACGTACAGGAGCAGCTGTGGTTGCCTTATAAGCTCTTTGTTTAATGGGGAGTGAAAAAGCCACACACATCTACAACTGATACCAGAAGATAAAATATTTTAGGGAGGCATTCTACAGATAAAATAGTTTACTTTTGGCTGAGTGTGGTGGTTCATGCCTGTAATCCCAGTACTTTGGGAGGCTGAGGTGGGCGGATCACTTGAGGTCATGGAGTTCGAGACCAGCCTGACCAACAAGGTGAAACCCCATCCCTACTAAAAATACAAAATTAGCCAGGCGTGGTGGTCCATGCCTGAAATCCCAGCTACTTGGGAGGCTGAGGCAGGAGAGTCGCTTGAACCTGGGAGGCGGAGGTGTTGCAGTGAGCTGAGATGGCACCGTTGCACTCCAGCCTGGCCAACAAGAGTGAAACTTTGTCTCGAAAAAAAATAGTTTACTTTTAATTGCATATAACATAGGTTTTCCTTCTGATATTTAATATTTTATCTTCTAGTGACTAGTCATTCTATCGTAATGATGGCAGTGGTAAGTTGAATGCAATTTAAGGAAGTTAGTGTGTGTCTTAGCCCTACAGATTGGGTCTTATCTATGGTGTTTTAATGAAGAATTCTATAAAACTTTAGAATGGGAACAAGAAGAATGCCCTGACCTTTATTAGATGGAAAATGCATTAATATATTAACAACTTAATTAAACACCATGGCCATCAGCTCAAGCATTGGTGTCCAAACTTACCTGTGTTCCAAATCACCTGGAGGACTTGTTAACAGAGCTCCTGGGTCCCACTCCTAAAGGTTCTGTATTCGATAGGCCTGGAATGAGGCAGGACTTTACATTTCTAACAAATTGGTGATACAAATGCAATTGGTCCGAGGACCAATCTTTGAGAACCATCTTTGAGAACCACTAGACTAGTCTTCCTTGTAACCCAAAGGTTTCTACTGTCTTTCCATTAGAATCACATGGGGAACTTTCAAACTGTAACAACTGGACCACAATCCAGAAATGAGTCAGTTAGTCCATCTGTCTGCTGTTGGATCCAGAAATTGGCATTTTTTTTTTTGAGATGGAGTCTTGCTCTGTTGGCATTTTTATATAATTTCCCCAGATTGTTGTAAAGTGCATCCAGGGATGAGAGCCACTGACATAATTCAAGGATGGTGTTTTAAGAAGTCATTTTGAGCTCAGCACCCACTGTCTATTCCAGTGCTCCCCTTCATCTCAGCCCCAATGTGCCTTTCCGCCTCTCCTTCCTCCAACTCCCAGGGGTCCTCTGTTCCTCTCATTGTTTTCCCTACTCTTATCGTCGTGTTTGGTCACTCCTCCATCCTTGGCTTTCCTGCTCATGTGTCCCTGGGGCCAGTGCTGGGAACCAGCCTTGAGAAGGAAGGCATATTGGACCAGAAGTCAAAGGACTCATGCACCAGCCTCCACTTCGCTATGAAATAGCTTAATGGATTTGGAAACACTTCTGAGTATCAGATTTTCAACTGTATAAAATGGTGGGGTGGGGTTTACTTTTAAGTTATTGTATTATTTTCTAAGATTCCCATCCAGCTCTAAATTTTAAAGACTCAGCCTGATCAACATTTAGAAACCCCATCTCTACTAAAAATACAAAATTAGCCGGGCGTGGTGCCGCATACCTGTAATCTCAGCCACTCGGGAGGCTGAGGCAGGAGAATCGCTTGAACCCGGGAGGCGGAGGTTGCCCTATGCCATAAGAGCTGGAGCCATGGTGCTTCTTCATAGCTCTGGCATTGCTTTTGTCCTGACTTTGGCTTAGAAATCTAACTTCAGCTTCTTGTCCTCATTTTTTATTAGCTTCACCTATAATCAAGACACTCATCTGTGTGTGTGTGTGTGTGTGTGTCTGTGTGTCTGTGTGTCTGTGTGCATGTATACTATCTGATGACCTAACCTGTATCCAGACTTTTCTCTGTTTCTAAGCATTTGGTCCTGACCTTTTTGGCTCTCTACTAAACTAGATTTTTGTTTGCTTGATTGTTTTAAATCAGAATAACTTTACAAGTAGGCAATGAATTTCCTTGTAACTATTGGAGAAATCTGGGATAGAAAACCTGCTAGGTCTCATTACTTCTTCTCCTACACCACAATTTTCTCATTTGGAAACTGGGGAGAATGGCCTCTATAAGATAGGATTACTGTGAAGATTAACTGAGGCAATACAAGGCAACGAATGGAAGTACCTTCTCACATTCAGCCTGGAACAAGGTAAAAAATCAGTGGCTCTTAAAGCTCTTTCTGCTTTTTTCATTGACAAACATAGTTACTGGCCTTTAGTTAGCAGGGTGAACTGCTGTGGACCCAGGCTTGGCTTCTGATTGGAGATGGAATTTTAAACTAGGTGATCAGGGATGGGTAGAATTTAGAAAAACACAGAGAAGTTTTTCTACCTTGGGAAGAACAACATGGTCCCATGCAACAGCAAAGATGTGAATGAGGAGTGTCAGGGGAACAGTGCACTGGTAAGAAGACACGATGATGAACAGATGTGAGGCTAAATGTGTAGCTAATATCCATTCAGCCCTTACTCCATGTTTAGCAGCAGCATGCTAAGGACTGCATCTGTCACCCTCATTCAAACCTCACTATATCCTAGGAGTCTTTACTCTCACGGAGAAAGAAACTAAGGCTTACAGAAGTTGTATGGCCAGCCCTAGGTCAAAGAGTTATTGACCTCAAAGTCAGTGTTTAACCCTGATCCTCACAGACCAAACATTTGTGGGAGGTTGGGTTTGACAGGTCAGTTAAGAGAGAAAGAGAATTCAGGAGGGTCTTCAGACAAAAGCAGTACATTTAAAGCAATACAAAAAAAAAAAAAGATGAGCCTTAACATACTGCTCTGGCTTTCCTAAACAAGAGAAAAAATACAGCAGAAGCAAGGAGATAATCCAGATGGCTATCTAGATGTTACTTCCTGGATGCAATACTCATGTTTTCATTCATTTTGCACATGGACATAGCGGTTGCCATGCACCAGGGACAGAGCTCGCTAAGCAGATAGCCATTCTCGTGGGAGCTCATGGTTTAGCAGGGGAGCTGGAAAGTAAATACGTAAACAGAGAAAACAAATAAAAACAGATGATATGAGGCTATGAAGAAAATGAACACTGTATGATAGAAGAAGCATCTGAGGAAGTGACAGCTGAATTGAGTCCCAAAGGTAGAGAATGAGTCAGCCATGGCAAAAGCCTGATGAAGAATGTTCCAGGCTGAGAAACTGCTGAGTTAGGAAAGGGTTGCTTCGCTTCCAGAAACAGAAAGGAAGCTCACACGGGTCATGGGGATTCTGGAAGGGTGGTATAGAATTAGTTGGGAGAAATAAGCAAGACCTAAATTGTGCATGACCTTGTAGGCCTGAGAGCAGTGGAAAACTATTGAAAGATTGAGCAAAGGAGAAAAATGATCCCATTTGTATTATAAAAAGATTGCTCTCGCTGCCATGTGAACAGGGCTCAGAGAAGAAAAATGCAGAGCAATAGTCCAGAAAAGAGATAAGATTAGCATATGGCAAACAAATTTGGCAATTCAAGGAAGATCAAAGCTTCAGAGGGCTAGAGGGATAGATAGAGGGGGATATAGTAACAGTCCAGGGCTGCAGCAACTCTGGAAAATACTAATGAGTTGTTAGAAATTTCCCTCAGGTAGAAGAACCAGAGAGGCAGGAAGATGGACTGTTCATGGCAGGGAAGATTCATAGGGCCCATACTCTAAGAACCGGATGTTCCAAACACATTCAGAACAAGTTGTAATAGCTCATATTTCATAACACTTTGAAATGTATGTACATATCACCTTCTTAAATCCTCACCACAGCTCTATGAAGTAAATATGATAGTTATCATTCTTGCTTACAGATCAAAAGAACTGATTTGCCCAACACAATAAAAGAAATCGCCCCATCAGCTAAAGACATCTATTCCCCTACTATTCTAGCTGGATTGCTTGAAGATTGGAAACATATCTTATCCCTGCTGGTAGATTGATTATATTACAGTAGTTTTGCAACCCAAAGTTGTCGATGATAAACCTGAGAATTAGGACACAAGTGGGGTAAAACCTAGATATTTGGTCCCCAGACCAGCGGCAGCATCAGCATCACCTGGTGTATTAGCTCCCAGGGCTGCCATAACAAAATACCATGAACTGGGTGCCTTAAAAAACAGAAATGTATTTCTCACAGTTATAAAGGCTAAAATGTCTAAGGTCAAGGTGTCAGCAGGCCTCCTGAGGCCTCTCTTCTTGGCTTGCAGATGGCTGTCTTTTCCCTGTGTCCTCATCTCCTCTTTTTATAAGGACACAGTCATATTGGATTAAAGCCTACCCTCATGACCTCATTTAACTTTAATTATCTCTTCAAAGATCCTATCTCCTGCTCCAGACCTACCTAGTTGGATACTCTGGGGGTTGGCCCAGCAATCTGTGTTTTCACAGGTTCTCCAGGGGGTTCTGATGTAGGCTCAAGTATGAGAATCACTGATCTATCGTAGCACTATTTCCCTTGACAAAGAAAAGGGAGAGAAGTTAAGAGCAAAATTTGAAGGACAGTTAGAAACACGAAGACATCAGCACACAGGAATACTGAAACACAGAAAAGAGAAGAGACAAAGAAAGGCCTGAATGAGGAGTGAGGGACATCTTCTGAGTACCCGCTGAGTGGACTTCAGTTCATACTTACAGCATTCCTGATTAGGCAACGAGCAATTTACTTGATGGCACTGGTTGCCTTGTGGAATAGGCATCCACAATGTGTAAAAGAAAAAGCTCAGCCAGGTGCAGTGGCTCACACCTGTAATCTCAGCACTTTGGGAGGCCAAGACGGGTGGATCATGTGAGGTCAGGAGTTCGAGACCAGCCTGGTCAACATGGTGAAACCCCGTCTCTACTAAAAATACAAAAATTAGCTGGACATGGTGGCACGTGCCTGTAATCCCATCTACTTGGGAGGCTGAGGCAGAAGAATCACTTGAACCCGGGAGGCACAGGTTGCAATGAGCCAAGATCATGCCACTGCACTCCAGCCTGGATAACAAGACTGAAACTCCATCTCAAAAAATAAAAAAAGAAAGAAAGAAAAGAAAGAGCTCCTGCTGCTCTAATTGTACCACCTGGCCCTGCTCAGCCCTTGTTTGACAAGTGTTGAATACTTCATCTGAACCTTGAGCTAGACCAATAAAGTCATATTGCCCAGAGATATTATTACTGAAGAAGCTGGTCTCCCCAAAAATGGGTTCTTTACCTGTTCAGTGCCACAAAGCCACATAAAAATGAAAGCGAGTGTCAAATATTGCAGGCTTTATTCAATGGCCATGGAACTGAGAAGCAAGAGCTGGCTCCCAAATCAACTTCTCAACTCAGTAGAGCTGGGAAGCCACAGATATAGGACATCTTTAATGAAGGGGTTGGGCATTAAAAGCAACGGGGGAAATGTTCATGTCTTTTCTGGGAATGGGTGGAGAACCTCTCAAAGCTAGAATTTTTGTCCTTTGGCAGTTTCTTCTGGTCATTGTCATGGTGATTGTCAATTGTCATGGCATTGGTGGGAGCGACATTTAGCATAGAAATTAGATTATAAGGAAGTTACAGGTTCTTCTGAGGTCACATGAGCTGTCATTGTATCCCGCCAGCCTCAGCCAGTTTGGTCACAGGGGGAAATTTTGACTCAGGCATCCTGTTTCCTAGAGATAAGCAAAGTTAAGGTGGTGTAAAACTTCACCTAGGTCATGTAGGCATTACACTGGGTTACTATGTAAGGTTGATTTGGAGACAGAACTACTAGGAGGTCTTTCTGCTCCCTTGAACTAAGAAGCCTAGTAAAATTGGTGTCATGTCAGCCATATTAATATTGTGTATGAACATATCAGAGAAAACAAGTCCTTACTGGAGAAAGAAAAGGGGGTCGAATACACACTAAGAAAGAAAGCAGAGATGCCAGCTTCTACCTGGCTCTACTTTTGATCCTCAGGCTCTGTGAGCTATCCCTATATAATTCCAATAAGTTATCTATTTTACTTGTTAGGATGGTTTTCTATTCCTTAATCCCAAAGGATTCCTGTTACCTGGGAGCCAAATAGCTAAACTTTTACACCTACGTTAACATTTATTTTAAAAATCCTATTGAGGTCTGTGTTGGTGAAGAAATGAAAGTCCATATTGTTTTGCCACACAGAAACAATCCTTATACCTATGTCTATATACACTTAGGTGCTGGTTCAGTTTTCCATCTGTCCTAAAAACAGCAGTGATAAAAAGGGAGAAAAAATAAGTTCTAATGACATTACTCCGTCTGTTACTCATGTGATTTGAAAATGGCCTAAGCTAATAATACAGCTTCCAAATTTCCATTTCTTCAGCAGAACTTGAATGCACCTGGAACTCCCTTTCAAGTTAATGTAAGCCGGCTATGCAAAGCGGTGAGGAAAGCTGGCACTGGATCACAGGTATTCTCTGCATGCGAGCCCTTAGAAGGTACGGTGGAGCAAGAGCAAGGTGCTATGCTTAATGCTCAATTTCCTTCTTTAGTAGATTCAAACTGTACCCACATGGTCTCATAAAATGCTTAACTCAAATTTCTCTGAAATTGAATAGGCAGAATCCTTAATTATCTTACTTATGGAAAAGCCTGTATAAAATCAAAACAAATTATATTTTGGAAGTGACTATAATGGATTAGGAAGGTCAAATGTAGTATTTTTTAACTGAACATACCTTTAGGAAAATACATCCCAATAGTTTATTTTCCTAAAAATCTTACAAAAACCCTTCGATTATTTTCTACTTGTGGAAGCCTGACACATGTATCATGCATACAGATAGCTATCTAACATATGTATGTGGGCCCCATCAACAATAGCCTTTCTTTTCGTTGAATCACCAAATTTCCTTATAGAGAGAATTTCAAATTTCACAACTCCAAAAACAGGTGGATCTTGGGCATACTCTGATTTTGAAACATTCCGTAGCTTTTAAATGCAGCCTTACAGCTATCACTACAGTTATTCTTCTTTCAATTTATTTCATGGTGTTTTTATTAAGCACCTATTATATACCAAGCATTGAACTGATCACTTCATGCTTAATGAGAAAGACAAAGAAAAATACAGAGAGCACTAGAAGTTTAGAAATGAGCTATAGCAACACAGGGGAGAGCAGTGGAAAGGCTTGGTTATGAGAATAACAATTTAGAACAATATGTATGTTCATTATTGAATCCCCATTAGTCTTTGGGAATTTAAGTGCATTCACACAGCTGAGAATTTGTGTGATGCCTCAGGAATTCACATACTCTGGTCTACTTAAGAGTGCTGGGTCATGTTTGGTCAATGTTCTAATGTAAACAAACATCGAAGGTCAGAAAACATTTTATTTAGTAATTAGGATAGTCTATTTTTAAATGGATAATACTAGCAAACCTTCTAGCAGAGTAATGAAACCTTAGAGCAGAGAGAGGAGGAAAGATTTGTACAGAATGGTCAAGTGATTGTAAGTAAAACAATTGGGTGGATCCGAGGTTCCCTTGGTTAACTTGCATAGAGCTTTGATTTGCTTTCAAGTTCTAAGTCTGTGCAATTTGTTCAGGGAAGGAGAGGAGAGGAGACAGTGTGGATGGGGGGAAACAGTCTGTGCAGCTACAGGGTAAACATGGAACTATTTTGGGTAGTCTTCATTTTTCCCAAAGACTTGGGAAGTTAAACATTATCCTATTTAGCATGAATTAGATCAAATGTGAGACTTAAAGACATTTTACGCCTCACACAGGCTATTTAGGGTGATTTATTTAACCTTATAACTACCTCCATCTCTCTCCTCTCTCATACACACACACACACACACACACACACCACATGCACACACACACACACACACACACACAAAGCCCAAAAAACAAACAAAAGAAAAAACTAGTTTACTAGTTTTACCAAAACAGCTAGTTTACTAGTTTATTAGTTTTCTGTGACCACCAGTGTAAAAGTCTGAATTTTTTTTTTTTTTGGCAGAATCAGTTTGACCACTCACCACTGAGATTTACCAAAGAGAAAGGAGACTATAAATAGAGAACATGGAGAAAAGGTTTCAGTAATCTAAAAATGAGACAAAACAGATCTATATATGAGAGAAGGCAGTGAGTGTAGTAAAGGAAAGGTCTACAGGACTTAGATCCAGTTACCAGAGGGAGGGAGAGGTGGAAGAAAGCTAAAATTAATTAAGAGATTTAGAGCTAAAACCTTCTTGACCTCTTGCGCGATTCTCAAGTTAGCTTGCAAAACTATATTCAACTTACGCTCCATCCCTTCCAGCTGGTTGATTCAGAACCTGAAAATTGTGTATGCTTTGATCATTGAGATCAATTCCAAAGAGCTGTTATGTGAGAGCAGAACTTTCTTCTCTATGTCTGATGAGTAGATCCTCCTGACCCTGCCTAGATTGTGTGCCTTCTTCTTTCAGCCATAAAGGGGATAACTATTCTTGGTTTTGGTTTTGGTTTTGAAACGGAGTCTCACTCTGTCACCCAGGCTGTAGTGCGGTGGCATGATGTCGGCTCACTGCAACCTCTGCCTCCTGGGTTCAAGTGATTCTCATGCCTCAGCCTCCCAAGTAGCTGGGATTACAGGCGTGTGCCACCATGCCTGGCTAATTTTTGTATTTTTAGTACAGACGGGGTTTTACCATGTTGGCCAGGCTGGTCTCAAACTCCTGACCTCAGTTGATCCACCCACCTCGGCCTCCCAAAGTGCTGGGGTTACAAGCGTGAGCCACCACACCTGGCCATGATAACTGGTTTCGCTTCTCACCATGACACAAAAGCTATTAAAGCACTAGAAGGAGACATTATGAAGGCTCTTTGTGATCCAGATTATGAGCTTCTGAATCACTCAGACGCCCAGAAATTCTAAAGTAAAGCATCCACTCCGTAGGAATTGAGTTTTTCAGCACATGCAACAACTTGTAGCTTCCATAAAACTTTCACAGATGAAGTTTACTAGGTGCGATCCAAATTGTCTTCCCTGGGAAAAATGTTATGCTTCATGTACAGCTAAATATTCCATTCACAGTTATAAATAAAGAAACGAGATTAAAAGAGAGAAGAAAAGAGGGGCGGTGGGATGTAAGGATAACTTGGAGATAAGATAAGCTTACATCATCACACAATAATTTAACAAGGAAATTTCCTTGGAGTTAGAGGTTGCTAAACCTTCCACAGGAGCAACATTTTCTTCCTATCAGCAAATTCAGCATTGGTTTCTTAAAGTGTTTTCCATAGAGCAGCATGAAGCCACATAAACCAAAACCATGGTTAGCTGTTCAAACACGTGACAACTATTTGTGCTTTTTGGTGATGAGTGGTTGAAATAATTAGGATCCTTTTCTAGTTATTGGCGTGCCAAGCCAGGGGCAGAGGGTGCCTTTCTGAGTGGGGAAAGGAAAAGCCAAAGGCAACTATTAGAAGAGACTGTTATACAATTTTGAGCTAACATATGGAATCAATAGCCAACATAAGCAGCTGTGCTCGGCTGTGGAAAGGCCTGAAATAGTGTAGTCACACTGTAACCAATAAAACGAATTATTGACTAAAGGAGAAAGCATATGTGTGGAGAGAGGGGGAGCTCCAAAGCAGGATTAAGAGATGCATTTACTTAAAAAAATAGAGTACTGGGAAACAAACCATGTCATGGTTTTCTTCTTGATTGACAGTGAAACATACAAGAGCCAACATTGGAGAAAAGGTCTGGATCCAGGGTTATGTAGTTAATTTCTGACTCCACACTCACTAGAAGTGAAGACAGCTTCCCCTGCCAGAAATCAGAAATAAGCACCATGAGGCTTAGCTAGCACACTCTGTAGTCTGGATGCCTTCAACTATCCAGTGGGCATAGTAAGGTGTCACAAAATGCCCTCAGATCTACATAATGGGGAAACAAAATCCACTGTAAAAGAAAAGGCCTATATCATCTAAAAACTGGCTGATCTGTTTGTTAAGAACTCAAATTTGCCTACTAACACATTTCACAACTAACAAAGAGAAAATATTTTTATTGGTGCTGCCAAAAGAAAACATTAGTTCTGTGTGTTTTATTTATTCACACGAACATTCATTTGGAAATCAAATAGCTTGGATTATATTTTTTACATGTGCCATGACTCCGAGGTATAGTATAATACGGGAAAGCTTACTCAATCCCTTCATTTGCCATCTGTAAAATAGAAATAATAATACCTCTAAGTAACCAGGCAAATTTACTAGGGCAGCAAATACCAATATAGAGTGCTATGTAAAGTATTATAAATTTCTTCAAGGAGAACTAAATGCACATTTCAAATAATATATGTATTATTGCTAGGAATAATAATGTATGTATATACCAACCTTCCACATTAAATAATCATTATTCTTTTTTAAATACGGTGCATTTTTTTCTTGTGAGGGTGCAATTTGCATTCTTTAAGTATAAAATCCACTCCCATCTAAGCTGATAGACAAAGCCTTCACATGACTTAACACCTTTTCTCCGGCACTGAGTGGGCTATGCTGTGACTTAATAGTGATTTTCTGTGTGTTTTGAGTGAGATTGACGACCATGTCAAGCCAAGAACTCTCACTCAAATGAGAACCACATTATTATTTTTTTTCCAAATAGGATACTTTCCTCGCTCAAACAAGCAGAAAGCCCTGCACCTGTGTTTAAAAACTCTAAAACTCAGAGGTTGTATTCACACTCTGGAGTGAAAGAATATTGCCCATGTACCAGGGCCTCTTGGATCCTCTCCATCAATTTTCTGTAGTTTCTTACCTGAAGCCATCAACAAGGAACCTCATAAACCCGAAAAATATTAAACACCAGACAATCAGTAAACAGGTTGTTAAAAAATAATTGAAACTCCCATTTCCACTGCCCATCCGGCAACTTTGTTTGCATCTAATTACTCCTCATTGTGCATCTCTGATGCATGGACAGGATGCAGAGTATCAGCATGACTTCATCTGGAATTAAAACCTGGCCATCACATGTTACATTACTTCAAAGCCTCGAGAAGTTCGGGTCAGGGTCAAGATTATAACAAACAGCTTCAGCTTCTCATTCTTGTCCTATAGAAGCACTATGATGCACTATTCAGGGCTTTTGTGAGATGCTAAATACTTTACACATTTGCTGTTAGAGCTAAGGTTGTATTTTTTAGTTTTAATGGTATTTGGTCCTTTATTAAGTGTGTGTAAGGGTAAGAAGATGAGACGACCCAACTGAAAGGCTCTGCCACCGGGGAATGTGGAGCAAAACAACTCCAAGTATTTGTCCAAGGATACAATAATGATACCTACAAAAGGGCCATACCACATTATTCATCTCTCTCTTTGCAAAAAGCTTATTATTATGAGAGTGAGAGAGAGAGATAGAGAAAAGCCTACTCACTGTATTAGTCAGGGTCCTCTAGAGGGACAGAACTAATAAGGTAAATGTATATATAAAGGGGAGTTTATTAAGGAGTATTAACTCACATGATCACAAGGTCCCATAATAGTCTGTCTGCAAGCTGAGGAGCCAGGAAGCCAGTATGGGTCCCAAAGCTGAAAAACTTGGAGTCCTATAGTCAAGGGCAAGAAGCATCTAGCATGGGAGAAAGATGTAGGCTGGGAGGCTAAATCTCTCCACATTCTTCTGCCTGCTTTTATGCTATTCCTTGCTGGCAGCTGATTATGTCGTGCCCACCTAGATTGAGGGTGGGTCTGACTTTCCCAGTCCACTGACTCAAATGTTATTCTCCTTTGGCAACACCCTCACAGACACACCCAGGAACAATACTTTCCATCCTCCAATCCAATCAAGTTGACACTCAGTATTAACCATCACACTCTGTGTGGGGCCTTTTTGTATGGAGTTTGTGAGACTACTATAACTTGCATATTGCCCATTTCAACTTCATGCATTTTCCATGGGTCTTCATCTCATTTTGGATTCTCAAAGAAAATTTTGGCCGTATCCCTACAGACAAGCAGTCAGGCTTTCATCATCCAGGCTGGAGTTTTGACTGGGGAATCTGAGATCCAGAGAGAGTGGCTCTCAGAATAGATATGCTCCATCCATGTGGTTATAGCTTCCAATTTGGTCCTCATTTTTAAAGATATTGAAATAACAACAATAAAGTTTACCAGGCACTAGAGGAAAGCCATTGACATAAACGACGGAGACTCACACAAGCAGAAAGACAAAATCAACAACTTAGAGGAAACTGAGATTATGCAAGCGGAAGAAATCTTCCCTTAAAAGTTATGATTTATATTTTCAGAAAGATTCTAACAGATATAGCAGCTACAAAACGGGGACAGAATGCTATTAAATAGAGACAATGAGAAAACACAAAAAGAGTTCTCAGAAATTTCACATCTAAAGGAAATTAGTAAAAAATTCAATAAAAAGCTGTAAGAAAGAATTTCCACAAAATAGAAACAGAAAAGAAAAATAAACAGAAAATAGACAAAAAGATGAGTATTTGAGCTCAGGAAATCCGATACTCCTCCCACATCCCCCGACCCCACTCACCCTACCCCCTGCAAAAAAAAATTTTTTCAAACATATAGAGCAGTTAAAATGGGAGGGAAATATAATAAACAAAACAAATAGCATTTTCTAGTAGTAAATGGCAAAAAAAAAAAAAATCAGATTAAAAAGGCCTATCAAGGGCCCAGCACAAAGGACAATAAAGAATCAACAATTTGGTAAACTGTCATAAAACTGTGGTAATGTTGAGGTAAAACAAAATACTGACAACTTCCAGAGACACAAAATAAAAGATCACACAAAAAGGATTAAAAATCAGAGTGGCATTGTAATTCTCTAGTTAGAAAACAATAAAACACAATACTTTCAACATTCTGAAAGAGAATCATTTCCAGCCTAGAATTCTATAACCAGGCCAACTATCCACAAAATGTTGGACAAATAAAAGTTATTTTCGTACGTGGAAGGCCTGTCAAGGGCTCAGAACAAAGGACAAAACAAGAATTCTCTAGTTAGAAAAGAATAAAACACAATGCTTCACTGTTTTTAACTCTACCACTATCAAGGGACTCAATCCAGAAAGAGGGACAGTGTGGTGGAGTGGTCAGAGCATGAGGTAGGAATTAGTCTATGCCATATGAAGCACATAAACTTGGACAAGTTGCTTTGCCTCCATAAGCCCACGTTTCTGCTTCTATAAAATGGTGACAACAATAGATGGTTGCAACATGGTCATTGTGAAGATAAAATGAGATAAGACACAGTGCTGTTTAATCAAGTTAATCTTTTGTTAATACTGGTGATTCCAGTACATTCCTATTTTTTTTGCATAAGCCTCTTCTTTTAAGCCTTTTGAGTGATTATTATTTCATTAGCAAAATTCCTGAAGGCCCGGCATGGTGGTTCAAGCCTGTAATCCCAGCTCTTTGGGAGGCCGAGGTGGGCGGATCACTTGAGGTCAGGAGTTCAAGACCACCCTGGCCAACATGGTGAAAATCCCGGTCTCTACTAAAAATACAAGAATTAGCCAGGCATGGTGGCACACGCCTGTAATCCCAGCTACTTGGGAGGCTGAGGCAGGAGAATTGCTTGAACCCAGGGGGTGGAGGTTGCAGTGAGCCGAGACTGTGCCACTGCACTCCAGCCTGGGTGACAGAGCGAGACTCTGTCTCAAAAAAAAAAAACAAACAAACAAACAAAAAAAAGAAAATTCCTCTAATAAGCATTACTGGGTACATCTACCCTAAAAACTTAGTTTCAAATTGAAATCTTATCTTGACCTATCTTGTAGATAGTATTCAAAAACGTTCCTATATAAGGGAATCTCTTAAAAGTATTCTTAAATGAGAAAAATTATGTTTTAAAAATATTATAAATTAAATTTCATATTTCAACCTCTTTGGTGATGTTATATTCTGAATCCATCTTGTTTTCAAAGGCAAAGTCCCCAGTATATATTGCATAGCAAGCATTCATACCAGCTTAATTTTTTTTCAATTTCTATTATTTACTGAAAATATTATGAAAAACATCATGCTCAGAGCTGAATACATGTTTTCGTTACCCTTACTTCCTGTTTAATTTTTTTCTGGAGCCTACTTCAGGATATTGGAAATGAAAATTTAATAAAAAATACACAAAAGCCAATGTGTTTTTCAAGGAAATTTAATCTATATGTTCTGATTCATTTCCATTTAAATCATCAAAATGTTACTTTACAAGAACCATTTTAAATATAAGGAGACTCTTATGCCATTTGAGCTTCATTTTATTTTTATTAGAAAGTGCACTCTCTATTGCTTTATATAAATGCACCCTGAAGTTTGAAGCAAACCCCATTCCACTGTCCAAACGGGTTTGCATTTTATACAGATACAAGCTTCTCTTCATGGTCAGTTTCATCTCACCTGACTGGTAGATGCTTCTTTGAAAGGTAGGAACTAAGAGCTAATTGCAAACTACTTCTTTTGTTTTCATCTTGCAAGACACTTGAACACAGACACATCCTTCACTCTTGATAAAATCTCTGTGTCCCTCACCACTCAGGAGGCCATGTACACAGTTGCTGGTTCAGTGAGTTACTGGGTAGTTTCTTAAGACACCTGCAGTGATGCCTAGCCATCACGAATGCTAAACAAGCCCTATTTCTACCTAATTTCTGCACTTTTCCTGCAGTCCTCCGGGTGCACTTCTTAGGATGCTCGACTCCCGGGCATGTTACTCCTCCACCAACCCAGGGGCTCAGCAAGAGCCATTGGTTTATCCAAAGTGATTTGTAAATAAAGGAAAAGTCAGAATCACATCATTCTCGTGGTCCAACACATCATACCTCTAACCAGCATGTCATTCTAGAATTATTTCTCCTCCCTGCCTCAGTTCATCTCTTTGTAAAAGGCCATATATAGCCATCATATTATTTTTGTCTCATTTAAAATTCTTTTATAATATTTTAAAACTAATAACAGTACTATTTCTATTTTGCTTAATTTTTTTCAGAAAACTTCTATATTTGTTATCGCCCTATACTTTGAGAGAATCCAAAAATCTATTTCAACTTTAAGCTGACCTAGTCAGTGTTTTATCTATTGAATAAATGTATAAATTTACACTTTTGAATCTACGAAACACATTGATAATTGAGGCATCTCAAATGTCTTCTGCCTCATTAAATTATTGTAATATATTCAGTTCAGCTTTATTATTGAGTATATTTTATTATATGCTAATTCTTTGAAAATTAGAAACCATAGTGGCTATATGTAGAAACTCCCTTGTTAAATAGAATTTTGGATTAGGTAGATCTCTCTGTTTTACCATTACTACGATCACTGTGTTGCCTTAGTAATAATAATACTAATGGTCATCACTATTAAGTGTGGAGTTCTAATCATGCCCAGGCCACTGAGCTGAGCAGCTGACAAGCTGCATCTCCTATAACCATCACAATATTCTATGAATTGGTTGTTATTTTTGGCTTTAATTCACAGATGGCAAAAACAAACCTTTTAACTATTATGCAATCAGCTAGCTTGTTATTCAGCAAATATTCTCACTGTCATACCTACAATGAACAGAATGTATTTCCCCTGAACATTAATATTGAGCATGGCCTTGGAACTTGTTTTGGAAAAGGGGGAGCTAGGCGTGTAAAATGCTGGTGTGGAAGAGCTTTTCCCGTTAGGCAGCAATCATCATGACAGAGCAGAACTCAGACCCAGGCATGTGTTGCTGTTTCCTACATGCTTACCATGTGCCATGCACTTAGACAGTGCCTTCTCAACACGCTACACACATTAACTTATTCCAGCCTTACCACAACCCTATTTTGCAGCTGAGGAAGTGGAGGTATAGGTTTTAAGTAACTCACTGGTTCACATAGCTACTAAATGGTGGTGCTGGCCTTCAGCGGAGTCCAACCAAAGTGCACACACTTAACCACAACACTGCTGCCCTCATATTGGCTTCTCCATACATTTAAAGGCCTTTTGAGAAAACCAAGAATTACTTTAAAAATGGGATTGGAGTATAATGGGTTCAAGGCTGAAACTGGCCTCTTTTAGACGGATGTCACGCTGAACCTTGGCATTCTCATTTGTAAAATGGTGACATAAATAGTATCCAGCAACCAGGACTGTTTGGAAAAACAGTCAAGATCATGCAGAAAAGAAAATAAAACCCTCAGTAATCCTTAGCTATTATTATTACATAAGTCGTAATGTAACAGAGGAAAATACTCCTATTAGAACATATGTAATAGAAAATTCTAGTGCAAAGTACTCTGCAATTCCACAGACTTCATCTCCCTTCCCCTTAGTAGTTATAACCAAAATGAATGGCGTGGACATTGTTTTATACACCAGTTTTAGAATTATACAAGGACCTAGCTCTATCAGGAGCCAATGAAAAATCATACTGTGATTTTCCATTCCCTTTGTATATATCCATGGAAATTCAGTCGGCTCCCTCAGCCGTCTTATCTGTGATTTCAGCAACCCGTTAAAGACCAGCTAGTGCATCTGAAAGTTCTTTTACTCAATCAATGAGCTTGTTGCCATGGCAGGCTAACACGAGGTGCCATTGATGATGACTAGATTTCCTCTCGCATCTGAACTGGAAAGGGAGAAGACAGACTAAATGAAATCCCATCCATCTTAATGAAATACAATTATATTCTCCTTATTAATCATTTACGAATCAATATGTCTCTTCTTGGTGAACCTCACCAGAATTTGTCATTCCATGCCAAGCCTCAATACATCTTGTCTTGTAGTGATTTTTATAAGTTCAGTCACCTGTGTCCCAGGGTAAATAACAGTGTTTTCTCGTACTGCAGAGCGAGGGCAAGAACAGCAATGACAGGGTGGATCGCAGAAATCCCCTCTGAATGCTAAGCAGCCCGCTGAATATTGCCTTCACGTGCATAATTTAAAAATGTACCCTGTTTTATTTTTAAATAGCATGAAGGAAAATGGATTACCTTAGAAAGGGGCTTATTCTAGTACCATTAAGTGGGAAAACCTCTTGGGTGTTCTTACCCATTGACTGCTATAATCTTGCACGGGCTTATCAACATATTATGTATGTATATGTATATACATAGAGAGAGAGAAAGATTTCTTAGAGCATAATTTACAGCCCATCTCACTATACTTTACATATGCATATAATGTATCAATTTAACATTTTCCTTAACAACAGTCACCTGTGAAAAAACTACTATTGTTTATATCTTCTTAATACGGATTGCAAGACTAGACTTGGGCTTCATGTATTCTGCAGCTGCTTTGTAGCTATTGTTTAATTAATGAGAACAAAGCAAAGAATAAGTAAGAAGAGAGAAAGAGAAAGAAAGACAGTGATTCCGGCAGGCAAGAGCAAGGAATAAGTGAAGAGAAATAGATTGTTTTAAAGGTTAAATTGGTTTTATGAGTGAGAAGTAAGTCGTTCTATGGTATCTATCTCACCAGGGGATTTTTGTTATTTGTGCCGATTTTAACTGTGTCTGAACCTTTATTGATGAGGAATTGTATAACCAGAACAAGTTTAAGAATAGCTGGGGCATGCTCCAAGTTATATACATATGAGAAAATGCTTAACACAGATTTGAGAGCTTTCTCACTTAGCATACATACTATCTATATATCTATTTTTATCTACGTCTTTATCTGGAGCTGGAGCTGTAAGACCGTCTTAACAAGACTATATGCTTTTCCCTTTATGACTGAAAAAAAAATACTAGAGTAAAATAATCTAGGAGCTTTACGTGAAAAAGAAAGGTTTGAAATGCAAGAAAATAAACACCTCACAAAGAAACATCCTGTGTGCTGTTGGCACTCCTCAGTGTCAGCCTCCTTGAGCAACATAAACGCAGGCACTGAGGCGTGACTCCAACGCACCCTGAAGTCGATGAAATTTGAGGTCAGTGATTTTAAAAAGTAGCTGGAAAATCCGAAAGGATTGGTGCAGTTAGTTCAGTTGCAGACATTGTTCTGAGTAGATGACTTTTATAGACCCCATACCAGGGACTCTTAAGGGTCTGGGAAACCCTGTCCTTTTTCCTCCCCAGTTACAATTTCTTCTGATAGTACTCAAACTCGCTGCCTAACACGAATTGGCAAGGATGAATTAATTCAATTATATGATTGGTTCATTAGAGATTCAGGTTAAGGGTGAAATCCAAGAAATGTGGGAATCAAAGAGGATAGAATGCCTTTGACCTTTTAATCCCTTCTGTGCCACATTCTGTCTTCCCTGCAAAACAGGAGAGGTTTCTCCTTCCTTCTCCTATGGTCTTCCTAACCATAGCTTCTAACCTCCCTCAACATTTATTTTCCAAGGCTCTCAAATCCATGCTTGTAATAGGAAATCCAGAGATATATACCTGGGTAAGATTGCAGCCCCCTCCACCACACTTTAAAAAAGAAAGAAAAAGAAGTAGCACTTTAAAATCAATTTTTTTTTTTTTAGACGGAATTCGCTTTTGTTGCCCAGGCTAGAGTGCAATGGCAGGATCTCGGCTCACCGCAACCTCCACCTCCCAGGTTCAAGCCATTCTCCTGCCTCAGCCTCCCTAGTAGCTGGGATTACAGGAAAGTGCCACCACGCCAGGCTAATTTTGTATTTTTAGTAGAGACGAGGTTTCTCCATGTTGGTCAGGCTGGTTTCAAACTCCCGACCTCAGGTGATCCACCCACCTCAGCCTCCCAAAATGCTGAGATTACAGGTGTGAGCCACCGCACCCGGCCCATGCCCATATTTTTAATGGATCCATACTGCTTTCCTCCAGGAAGCCTTCTTGGATTTCCTTGAACAAAAAAAGTACAAATACCTGAGTTTATCAGTCTTCCTATTGAGAGTCTGAAGAAGTCTTTACAGAAGACACTTTGAAGACGTTAGAAAAGAGAGAGAAACAATTGTCTTAATGTTTAGTGATCCTGAGAAAATCAGATTTGGAATAACCCTGTAAAAGTGTTCCCCCTGGGACTTAGAGTGAGTGCTCCGCAAATATTTACAGTTGGATAAGGTCTTCCAAGTGGAGAATAAAATGCAAAGTTGTCAATAAATAAAATTTTAAAATGCTCACTACATTTTATAATCCATAGTGACAAGTTTATTTTGTCTTGCATAGTATTTCAATCCCTCAATCATATGGTAAGAGAAGAATGTATCACCTTCTGAGAAACATCATGCGTGGAAGGAAGGATTTTCTCTGTATCTCCTCTTAACCCGTATGGCAGGAATTTTGCGGTTGTTATTGCTAGTGAGGAGTTAGTTTGTTTTCTCCCACTAGGTTCAGGAGGTCAGAGACTGATTGTTTTATCTCTGTACTCAGCACATATCATACTACCTGGCTCGTAGTAAAGGCTATGATTTTAATAAACAAATATATAGCAAGTTTCTCCATGTAACAAATTAGTGCATACATTTTTGTGATAGACGCAGCCCTTGCAGCATGGAGATTTTCATCATCACCAATGTTCTAAAGTGAGACATCCCACAGGCTACTTTTATTTTGTTTTTACTACAGACACAAAGCTAGTCATAAAGCATTAACACAAATCTAGATCACTGGTCTCAGTTTTAAAAAAAGAATGATGCTCTCATATTCCAGTATTCACAAATTCTAAGAGATCCCTCTTTCATTCTCCATAATCCCAAACCTTTGCAATACGTTATTTGCAGAGTTATAAAAGGACAGTTCTGATCAGTTTGCCTTCTATAGGGTACCTGCCATTATGGCTGAAGAGCATGAGTCTAATCTACAAATAAATGTGGTGCTGATTTCTGATTGTCGCAAACAATAAAAGAGGTTTTACAATTGCAAATGGTTTAATTTGTTCAAACAGTCCCTTGTTCATTTTCGGTTCCTTTTACTCTCATGCAGTTCACATGCAAGTCTTCTTAATCCAGAGCTCCAAAATCAAGATTGGTGGGAAGAAAATCCAATTGTTTAAGGTCAAAATAAAGACGTTTTTCAAATTCCAAAGAAAGAGAGCAGGGTTATTCTACTTTGATGTTAATACCATGCCTTTTGTAGTTTTCCTGTTTGTTTGTTTTCATCTTCCACTGTCAACAGGGCACCAGATTTTATAGGCAGCTTAACACAGAGCAGATGTTGATTAAAAGAAATGTGGTTTTGAGTGTGACATTAAAAAAATATCATTCTCTCCTGTCTAAATGTTATATTCTTAATGGGTTTAATTTTTTATTAGCTGATATATAAAGAAACAATAAGCATACATTCAGTCTTAACTGAACCATACACAGCTCACTAGCTGGACCATGAATAAGGCAAGAAAGGTTCACATTTTAATATTTTAAAAAAGAAAAAACATCTTCTACTTTGTGCAAAAAGCATGTGTTTCCTGGCCAAACCTCTTAGCATTTGTATTTATTTTATGACGAGAAATGGTTTAACTGTGGTAAAAATGATCCTGAATGCATGTTTTTAAGATCATCTCTAAATGCATTCTTAATCCGAGTATTTCTTTTATTTTGATCAATGATGACATACCAAGAGCAACTTTGGGACTAATAAATCTGGAATAAACGTGACAAAGATGAAAGCAGAGTTGGAACCTTGAAAGACAAAAACAAACAAACAAAAAAGCTCCAATGACTTTATAGACACCATCATGCAGGAATTAAACAGAGGCTGTATTTGGCACAGTTGACCACTCAGGTGCTAGAGGCATTTCCAAATGACTGAGCCAAGAAAATAGTGCGTCCTGACTTTTGCTGATATAAGTTTGAAAGCTTTGATAAGTAGATAAGACTAGATACCTGACTTCAACAGTCCATGACCCCAAAATAAATGAATGTGGAAGACAAATTTTGCACAATTGGAATGAGAAACCCTGCAAGATCCATAGCAAAGTACCTATGTGATCATTTACTTGCATTGCCCAAAACCGAGCCATGTGCCAAAAAAGGCTTCACTTTGTTCTTTGGTACACAGATCAGAAAGGAACATACGCAGTATTGTGTGTTGCTGTTGTTCTTACTTTTTTGAGCTATAGAGATGCTGTACCTACAGGTTTAGTGTCTCTAGGTAAGCTTTGGCCAGGTCTCTCTACGACCATGAGTCAGCCATCTGAAGGTAAGTAAGTGCTAATAGTACTGATTCTCATCCTTTCTGTGCATTACTGGACTACATGTGGTCCAAGAGATTTGTTGGATGGAAAAAATCCTTATTCAAAGTAGTTAAAGCAGAATCAATGCTACAATGACCAGTTAGGTCAAATTTTAAAGTTAGTTTAAGAATTCCTTTATATCAGTAATCCATGTGCATTATGGAAAAAAAAACTGTAATCCAAATAATTTCAGCATAATCTCTTTCATTTGCCTCAATGATATTGCAGTTACTTTATTCAAAAATAAAAAATGGCATGTAATATTAGTCCCAAAGCAATAAAACCTGATATGTGCTATAATTGGGAATATAATCTCACATTTAAGAGTACACTCCAAAGATTCTAGCTCCTTCAAAAGGGACTGGTGGTGATGTATAAAGGAAAACTGTATTTCAAAGAGTCCAGTAGACAGTGTAAATATGTTTACACACACACACATACGTTTTTAGTCAGGGAAGAAATACAGTGCCCTTAAGTTATCTTTGGTACATTTTTCGGGTTGTTTAATTCCTTAGTTTCTTCTTTTTTTTTTTTTTTGTCCTGAAACACTTTGGAGATAATTAGGACTGCTATATTTTTGGTTTTTATTTATGAAAAAATATATATTCCCTTTCAAAATAATATTAAAAGATAAAACATAAAAATATAACTTTCTTTGTGCCTCAAATTCCAATCAAGAAATGCAAAAAAATCACTAATATATCCTATAGCCATAAGTGGCATAATTAAAATGTTAGGAGAGTCACAAAAGTAAGAGGACTTCCCACAGACTAAGAGAAAATATTTACAAATAACATCTGATAAAGAAATGACTACTACCCAAAATCCATAAAGAACACTTACAACTCATCAACAGGAAAATGAACAACCTGATTAAAAAATGAGCTGAAGACCTGAATAGATACCTAACCAAAGAAAATTTACAGATGACAAGCATTTGAATAGACGGTCAACACCATATATTATTAGGAAATTGCAAATTGAAACAACATTGAGATACCACTATAGACCTAATAAAAGGCCAGAATCCCAAACACTGACAACACCAAATACTAACGAGGTTGTGGAACAATGGGAACTCTCATTCACCGGTGGGAATGCGAAGTGGTACAGCCACTTTGGAAGACAGTTTGGTAGATTCTTAAAAAACTAAACATACTCTTAACCGTACCATCTGGCAATTGTGCTCCTTGGTGTTGACACAAATGAACGAAAACATATCCACACAAAACCTGCACGTGGAGATTTACAGAATCTTGATTCATAACTGTCAAAAGTTGGAAGTACCCAAGATATCCTTCAGTAGGTGAATGGATAATTAAACTGGGAAACATACAGACAATGGAATGAATACGTGGAATATTGATTTATTTATTTATTTTTGAGACGAAGTCTTGCTCTGTTGCCCAGGCTGGAGTGCAGTGGCACCATCTCAGCTCACTGCAACCTCCGCCTCCTGGGTTTGAGTGATTCTCCTGCCTCAGCCTCCCTTGTAGCTGGGACTACAGGCATGTGCCTCCACGCCCAGCTAATTTTCGTATTTTTAGTAGAGATGGGGTTTCACCATATTGACCAGGCTGGTCTCGAACTCCTGACCTGGTGATCTGCCCACCTCAGCCTCCCAAAGTGCTGGGATTACATGGAATATTATTTAGTGCTAAAAGAAATGAGGTATCAATCCATGCAAAGACATGGAGGAAAGTTAAACACATATTGCTAAGTGAAAGAAGCTAATCTGGAAAGGATACATACTGTGTAAGTCCACCTACATGATACTCTGGAAAAAAAGAAAACTGTGGAGACAGTAAAAAGATCAGTGGTTGTCAGGGATTGGGGGAAAGAAGGGATGAATAGATGAAGTAGGGAGGATTTTTAAGGCAGTGAAACTGCTCTGTATGATACTATAATGGTGATACGTGCCATTCTACATTTGTCCAAATCTATAGACTATGCAACACCAAGTGTGAACCCTAAGGTAAACTATGGACCCTTGGTAATAATGTGTCAACGTAGGTTCAACTATTGTAACAAATGTACCTTTCCGATAGGGAATTTTGGTAGTGGGGAAAGTTGCGTGTATGCCGGAGCAGGGGGGTATATGGGAACTCTAAAACTATTCTAAAAAATAAAGGGTATTAAAAAATGTTGGGAGAACATTTGAGACACAGATGATTGCATGTGGTTGCAGCTGCTTGTCATTGTAATTTTGCTGAAATATCCACCATTTTATTTGTTGCATCACAAAAAGAACTGTGACTTAAGTTTCGTAACAGGCGTAGCTGATTTCATGCACTTTTGACGGTTCAGAAAAATCATTTCTCTATGCCAACTGTTGCAAAACATTTTTGTTGTTTATGACCTCTGTGGTCGGTCTCTAACTTTGCACACTAAATATGCAGAAGAAAGGGCAAATAGCAGCTTTGTATAAATGGAAAAACAGTGCTATATTTTCTAATGTAAATGACTGAAAGAGTATCCTTTGAAGTTGTAACCACTCATTATGACTGAAACTTTATAGATTCAGATCTGTGGTTGCCAGAAACTACAAAAAGGAAACAAAAAGGAAGATACCGCAGTAGAAAGCATATGGAGTGTAGCAAGTGAGAGGAGACTAGATCGTAGACTCACACGATATCGTGGCAGGAAGGACCCTAAGGGAGATGCTGGCCCAGGGATCTTTTCTCTGCCCATCCATGGCTCCTTATAGCATCCGGAATAGGCTTCAGATGATTCATGTAGCCCTAGAAACTACAGGAGAAAAGTTAATTTGCATCTGCATATGTGATGTTTAGGGAGAAGAAATCCCATCACTTTCATTAGAAATCTCAAAAAGTTATACGATGACCCCAAAAAGGTTAGGAATTACTGAGACTATAGTCAGCATCCCAGAGATGTGAAGAAACACACTCAGAGTCATGCAGTGTTTATATTGGTGTTTAAAAAGTTTGTTGACTTTTTCATAATCCAAGTAACTGATGAAACACTTAAAGAATAAAATGACCATCATAGAAGCTTAAATATCATAGATATTAAATTAGGGAGACGGTGCCTACTTGATTGTTTTTAAAAAATAAAACGTTGCCTAGAAAATATGTTCCAGTAGGGTGAATCCCTTTGGTGTAAATATTAAACTATCTAACACATAATCTTTATTTCTCAGTATCAGACAATTTTTCCTGCATCTATGTGGAACTGTTTGTGAGCATAGCAAACAGAACACAGGTGATAACATATAAAAGTCAGCAGATGTCTCCCCTGCCACAGCCCTCTGGCCACAGTACCTCCAGAATTTCCGCTTACTCTTTAACACTTCTGAATTAGGCAATATTATTTAATATTTGTTCTTTGAAACACAAATCTCATGAAATTCTCCAGGACAAAGGAGTCTCCTATCAAATATGTTAAATAATATTTGAAAAATCCCAGTGTACATACATACATTAAAGGCTCTGACAAATTCTGTATTCAAGATATTTCACTAAATTTAACTTTTTTTTTTAAGATGGAGTCTTGCTCTGTTGCACAGGCTAGAGTGCAGTGGAGCGATCTCAACTTGCTGCAACCTCTGCCTCCCAGGTTCAAGCAATTCTCTGCCTCAGCCTCCAGAGTAGCTGGGATTACAGGCACCCACCATCATGCCTGGATAATTTTTGTATTTTTAGTAGAGATGGGGTTTCACCGTCTTGGCCACGCTGGTCTTGAACCCCTGAACTCGTAATCCACCCACCTCAGCCTCCCAAAGTTCCAGGATTACAGGGGTGAGCCACTGCTCCCAGTCTAAGCTTTATTTCTTAAACATATTTGAGTCTTTTATTTATTTTCTTTAAAAAAATGCCCAGCAAGACTTGGAAAATAAGGGAAAAAAGACTCTAATGAAATGTAAACATGTTATCTGGAAGAGGAACACTGTAAATTATTATATTAATAGCTGTGAACGCTTTTCAAAAGTCACCAAGTGGAATGTTAAGGGAAAAGGACTCTCAGTGGGAGGAAGTCAGAAAAAGATGTTCAGCCCTTTGCAGATGTTAATCATGATTTATTCTCGGGGTAGTCTGGGATGAGACACATGGGCAGGGATTCACAGATTTTGGAGTGCAGGAAAATCACTTCATGGACATGTGAGAAGTGCAGATCCTCATGCCCCAACTCAGTCTGATTCCAGGTCGGCATGGACCTAGAGATCTCACATTTTTAGGAAGTACCCCGGTGACTTAGAAGCAAGTGGTGGCTGGATAAGCCTTGAGAAACTGCATTGAAGATGGAGTGGACAAAGAACAGGAAAGATAGAGAAGGAATGGACAAGACCTGAGAGCAGCTGCCTGATTTCTTCTGATGCTTGGAAAGTTTGTGCATACAGCTCTTCCTGGGCCCACAGGAGAGGACTCTGTGTCGGCCCTTTTGTCCATCCAGTCCTACAGGGCTGCACAGCATCCTGTTAATTCCAGCCTCAATCATGGATGACCATCTTCAAGATGACACAAAAGCTCTTACATGAGCCGACTTATTGTTACCAATAGTTTCATTTAAGCGCTTTGATCAATAACTGACAAGTCAATTAAAGCATACAAATGCTTTCTCAGGGAGCCCCACTGGAGTCCCCTCTTTTGCTTTTAAAAAGCATATTTTATTCTTTTTTTTTTCTTTTACAAAAAGAAACACAACTTTCCCAAATGTGTGCATCCTTCTGATTCTGGCTTTAGAAAGGAAATGAAATTTGTCACGCTGCCATACATCATTTCCCTCGCAGTACAATGTCCCATCTGTGTGTCAAGTACAAAAGAAAAGCATTTTGTGAAAAATTGCTAAAGAAGTAATTATTTTTGTCCTCAACTCTTTGTTTTGCCTTTCAATAAAGAAGGCGACATGTGCCACAAATGATGTATTATTGTTTAGGTACAACCCCAGTAACACAGTGCATAACTAAAACCATGTTTCACAGCAGAGTAACTCTAGTTTACTGCCCCTATGGTTCTGATGAGAATATAATGTTCTACAGTTTATAAATGCTTTGAGGTCAATACATGATTTGCTTCAGCTTGTTCATCCAATGAGCAGGGGATCCAAAAATATATCAAGCTATTAGACAGCCCCCTGGAAGCTGGACTGAGGCAGCAGTGATGGAGAGGTTCCATGGAAACCCCTCTGTCAGCTGGAGATGAGATAATTAGATCCAGGTAATACACTGGAACCCCAACAGGGAGCCGCCAAGCAAACATGTCATCTTTATGGGCCTTTCTTATCCTGCACAGCAAATGTGGCCTAAGACAATGAAGCACTGAGGGATTCATTGATGCCCAGCAATGCCCCACAGTCACTCAGTCAGCCCCGTTATCTAGAGATCCTTCTTCCTACAGAAGTAAGCCAAAAGGACAGGGCCCCAAGAAAGGTTCTTTTTAAAGTACTTGTTTTTATTTGTCAACCAACATTTTTTTTCTTTTCTTTTTTCCTTTTCTTGCAATAAACCGTCAATCGTGTATTGGATTCATCTTAGACTTCAATTATGTACATTACCAATCGTTCATTTGTTATTCAAAATAACTCTCACATTGGGAATGCCCTTTAAACTGTAATCAGAATAGTTACTTGATTCAATTCCTTGAATAAAGTAGAACATACCATCCTTTCACCCTGATTTCAGGTGGATAGTCCTTGTGGTTTCATCATAATTTTTCTCATTCGACAAATATTCATCGAGGGACCTGAATTATGCCAAGCACAGCACTAAATGCTGGGGATACACTGAACCACAGTCAACTCGTGAGAGATTTCACAATGATATTTTGTAAATGATAAGTTGCTTACATTTGTGAAAAGTACTGTGAAGGAAAAGTATATGATGCTTGACAAGAGAGATTAAAATAGGGGTACTTCATTTAGTTTGAGAAATCAGACCCTGTTTCTCTGAGAAACTGATGCCAAACTGAATAAGATTTAGCTAGGTGAAGGAGGGTGGAGTGATAGCACTTGGAATGAGGTACCTTCTCTCAACAGAGGTAAATCCATGTGCAAAGTCACAGAGGTAGAAAAGGCTATCACCACCACTGCTAATATCAATGTAAGAAACACCATCAGCATCCACCATCATCATTACTATTATTATCATCATCACCATTATTGTCACCACCACCATCACCATCATCACCACTACAATTGCCTCCACCACCACCATCATCACCACTACCATTACCTCTGCCACTGCCATCATCACCACTACCATTACCTCTGCCACTGCCATCACCATGACGACCACCACCATCACTAGCATCATCTTGACCACCCACATCACCACCACCATCACAAGCATCATTTCCAACTTGTTGTAGAGCTACTAGGGGCCAAGCTGTTACACTATAGAAGTCATCTTTAATGCTTAGTATAATTTTGAAAGGGAGGAATTACTATCCCCAACTCAAAAATAAGGATAATGTATCTCTTTATATTTGTAACTTGCATAAGTCAACTAGCTGATGAATGGCAGATCCTGTATTTTAATCAAATCAGTCTGAATCCAATGCTTATATGAGCTCATTATATTAATAGTAAACATTTTAGTATGGTATGTTTCTAATAATGCTTTTTTCAATAGGGATTGTTGCATTTTAATGTATGATTTTCAACCATGTTTGGTTAAAAGTTTAAATGCCAACATTTATGCCAGTGTGTTCAGAGAACATCTTTATAACCTTTATAACCTCCTCTTTAGCATCATTTGATCTGAAGATTTTCTGTAAATTATTTCAAAGGCCAACTATCAGGAGGAGTTTCATCTCACCAAATAAATGTGAGCATATATGAATTAGAGAATATGATTTGTAAAAAGAAAAATTAAATTATAAACAAGATGGAGCAGAAGTACCAAACACGCTTCATTAATTGAAAATGCATTATACTAGTCCATTTTGTTTGGTTTGGTTTGGTTTGCTTTAAGTTAAATGAGGCCTTAGAGATCATTTCAATCAGTACTTTTCTTTTACACATAAGATCCTGAGGCATGAGAGGAAAAGAGACTCATCTGTGATCATGATCTCAGTTTCATGGTTCACAACAATTCCTCGAATACTGACCATGTCCCAGACACCGAGTTATGCAACAGAGCTGCAAAGAAAAGTAGCCCCTGAAAAGTTTATCATTAATCAAGGGGAGAGAATAAATTCAATTTCTTTAAAATGTGGTCTAGTGTAGAGATCGCAGCCTGCTATAGAAACAGAAAGAAGCAGCACTTGAGAATTTAGGATTAAGCACAGGAGAAGAAGGGAAGAAAGGTCACATCTAAACAGAGAGACTAGCTCAAGCATGGATATGAATAAATGCACTTAGAACACAAGATGAAAAGTGGACAGTGGCTGGACAGATTGCAAGGACCTGAATATTGAAGGTTTTAGATGTTATGAAAAGTTGCCTAGACTTGGCAGAGGCAGACCCTGGATATTTTTCAGCATGAAAGTGTACAGGCTACATCTCTTCCTTCAGTTAATGGAGGAAGGTGGTATAGTGACATGGAGTGGAGGTCAGATAGGAAGAGGGCTAGCCTGAAGTCATGATGTCCAAATAAGAGCCTGCTGCCATCATCCAGGCATAGAACAAAATCAATTAGAGTAGAGGTGGAGGTGAGATGATGCATTCAAGAAATATAGGGAGGTAATATCACTGGATACAAGATTTTGCATATGGTTTATTAGGTAACAGGTGGAGCCTTGAAATGAATAAAGACTAATGAAAAAGAAGCATATTGAAGGTCAAGTGCATAAAGGGCTGGATTGTGGACATTTATACTTTATGAATTTTGGATGCCTGTAGGGCTTTCAAGACAATACATTGAGTAGGCCATTGGCTATGTGAACGCTGGTCTAACATCTGTGGGAAAGCCAAACTAAACTCTTGATTCCCAGTCAATTACTCATTCTACTATAATTTACTGTCTTCCAGAGACTCTGAGGTTTCCCCTTAAGCTGCTTTTTCACAGTTGAAATGAGAGTCACCTAATAAGACAACAGAAATTATATAATAAAATCTGCTCTGAGCTCATACCACATTAAAGACTGAATAATAAACGATTAAATGCCTCTGTGTTTGGTTCAACGATTACATTTTAGAACTGGGAGAGAGCTCATTGAATGGTCTAGGGCCCCAGTTAATTCATACTCAAAAATAAATAAGTCAGTCTATGTGCAACCCAGTTATATACTCTCTGGTTGGTCCCAAGCCCTCCAGACATTTGGAATTACACATCCCTTTTAAAATTAAAGTAAAATAATGGAGTTATCATCCCATACACAATGGAGTTATTAATGTTCTCCCTAAGATTACTGTGGATGGCTCAGAGCAATCTTGCATAGTGGTTTAAAAGCAAGTTCCAGAGTCAGATGGTGTTTGAATCCATAATATGCCATTTACACCTATGTAATCCTAAACAAGTCGCTTAAGCTCTGTGTGCCTCAGTTTTCTTATGTGTAAAGTAGGGATAATATTACCTACCTAATAGGATTGTTAGGGTGTTAAATTTACAATGCATTCAAAGCACTCAGAAAAATGTCGAACACAGTAAACACCCAATGAATGTCAGCTGTGATGTGCTCATGCCACTCACTTTCTGTCTCTTTTGAACATCAGGTAATAGGCCGTAGTAGGTTTCTCCTCTCACCCACTGGTCCTTTGAAGACAATTTCCTTCAGGCTGCTCAGTCTCAATCCAAAAGTCCTCTCACTTTATGATGCCCAGGGATTCCGATTCTCTCTTCCAGAAGGTGCGTGAATGGAATTGTGGAAGATGGGAAGCTGCCACTTCCACCACCATCAATCCCCACAAGGTGTTTTTCCAAGATAAAGGAGAAGTTCTCTTTCCAGGAAGCATTCTGAACTGTTGGATTCTCAGGGCAATGGTTCATTTTTTTCCTAGGTACCAAGTCCAGCGACCCCCAATCAAAGATTATTTCTACAACACTGGGCACTGCCTTTTCTGCATGCTTGACTGCAGATGCCCATCCTGTAGCTGTTGGTATAATCTGTGCATAAGCCATGGCTTTATAAAAATAAATTGATGGAGATGGAAATCTGTGAAGTTTATAAAACTCTGTATTTTTGACAAAAGTTACATTATAAAAAGGACAGAGGAGAGATATGGAATAATTTATAAGGACAATCCCATGGGATAGTAAATAAACTACAGAGTAAAGCCTGAGCCAAACTATCTTCTATTAAAGTCTCTTCATTGTTATTCAAGTGAATTTCATCCCTCTCCCAAGTGGAAACTATTTGCACAAAACAAAAATATTAGAAATAGAACCCTAGGAATTTGGGCAGTGAAAGAAAATCTTGTTAAAACTTGAGAGAAGAATTGGCTTTAGGCAAAATTGTCAAGATTCTTTTTGTCACCTTTCTGCCTCTCTCTTCAGTCCCTTTTTCTTCTTTTCAAATTCTCATTTCTCCCAGATGCCTTTCTTCATTATTCCAAAGGCAGTATTACATTTGCTAACTCATTAATTCATTCATTCTTGAGTGCCTAAGATGTACTATGCACCCAGCTCTGGGAACACATAAATAAATGGGAGAGGACTCTGGCCTTCCCAGAGCTTACACACCTCTCTTTAGATTGCTCACCAACTTGCAGAAACCTACCCACCAACAGGTAAAAACCAACTATTGTATTGTTCTTTTGACCCAGGAAATAAGCTCTTGAAATAAAAATAAAAAAAAGCAATATCCTCCCTCACTGGCTTTCAGATTACTAAAGAGAGATCACTGGACTTAGATCACAGAATCTGCCTATCCCAAAGTAAGAAGTCACTATTTGTATATTTATATATATTTTCAACCTCAACTGTAAGAAAAACAGCTTGTGACTCTTCATTCAGCAAATCAAATGATCTGGCTGGTACACAAACAACAAGATAACTAAAATCAGAGATAATTCCACAAGAACACGAGTTGTTTATTTGCAATGAACTTCACAAAGGGTTGATAACCTTAATATAAAAATAATTTAGTGAAATTAACAAGAACACCACCAACTTTTCCAAAGGAAATGAGCTAGACACATAAAAAGGTAATTCACAAGTAATAAATTTAAACAAGCAATGAGCATTGTTTATCATTTGTATTAAATAAGACATACTTTTCAACTATAAAACTAAAAGTTTTTTATACAATTATACAATTATTTATACAATAATATGGCCAATTATTTTGCATAATGTTCTCACATGGGATTTGTATGATGTTTACTCTTGATTAAACTCAGATCATGCATGCTTGGCAGGAATACCATAGAAGTGATACTGTGTCCTTCTCAGTGCATTATGTAAAGAGTCACATCATGTACATTTGTTCCATACCTGCTGAGTTTAAATGTAATTATCTGGTTAAGGAGGTGTCTGCTAGGTTTCTCTAGTGTAAAGTTGTAGTGTTTTGTGGAGAAATATTTTGGTAAATAAATTTCCTGTTTCTCACCAAAATTAACCAGTTAGTTTTAGCACCCATTGGACATTTCCTGGTCTGAACCAAGAATCTTTATAATCATTGCCAAATGGTAACTTTCTAATTTCACCATTTTTCTAAATTTATCAATTAGTATTCATATTCATTTTTGAATATGCATGTCTGAAATATAGAATCAGAAAAATAAATGGTGTTAAAACTTATAAATTGATGCATCTTGTTTTGTTATTTGCTACCTTTAAAGAGTTTGTAACTCTTCATTATTTTATCAATTTAACACATTCCTTTGGTCTTTCAGAATATAAGGTCACTTTTTTTTTTGGTTAGCAAATCAAAATTGCCTAAAAAAGTGAGGAAATTCAGTCATTCAACTTCAATTACACAAAACCAATCCTTTTAATCCTGTCTTCTCTTGATTGTTTTCGAGATTACCACTTTGTCCTAGACAGAAGGAGAAAAGTTTACAAGGTGGAAGCAAGAATTTCTAGTTCCAAAGCAAAATATTTATAGCATGACAACAGGAGCAAAGGAGTAACTGATAAAAACAGCAGGAAGATTCATCCTTAAATTGATTCACGGGCTCAGATAGTGGAGCACAGGTTTAAGAAATGTGCAAATGCAGCAGCATTGACATGATTTCTGCACTCCCAGGCAACCTCTTGCCTGTATTCTGGGAGAACTCAACCCGCATACAGGGAATATACTGTGGGAGCATGTATTGAGGTATTATGGGAGCTATAGTTTTAACGCGGGACTAGGAAAGTCTTGATATGCTAGGGAAAGATGTGAACACTAAAAGTGTGATGCAGTTCTGCATATTTCACTTCCTGAATCATGCTGGGAAAGCACTGATGAAACCCGACCACATACTCCTTTAAAATGCCTCGCTCTGTCATTCCCAGAGAAGGGGGACTTGGTGGGTTTTTTTCTTTTATTATACTATTTTGCATGTTATAGATAGATACAGAAGTAAAAGTAGAGATAGAGAAATATTTTAATTGACTATTCCTTTTAAAATGTTTGCTATTTGAAGATGGGTTCAGAAAGTTCACTAGAAAAGATATTGGACAATGTAGAGAATAATGAGGAAAAGAAAGAGGAGAGTTTTAGATCAAGAAAAACAAGTAGATGCCATCTAGTTCACACCACCAAATTTTATATACATATACATATATGTATATGTATACATATATATATGTATATGTATATGTATATGTATACATATATATATGTATATGTATATGTATATGGAAATTAAGGCTCAGCAGAGGGAATTTGCATAAGATTTATGAAATGGAATCAAGGTAAGAACTGAGGCGGCCTGCCAGCCTCTGCAAGGCTCTGGAACTGCTATCCAATGGCACACCATGGCCATGCACAGTTCTAGGACTACTTCTAGCTGGTGTCTAGCTGCAGTTGTAAAAGTAAGAAATCCCAAGAGTAGGGTTGCCAGATTTTTAAAAAAGGAGTCCCGTCAAATTTGAATTTCATACTAAAACCAAGTAGTTTTCATATAAAAAAAAGTCTCAAATATTCTATTAGATATACTTATCCTTAAAAAAATTTGCTGTGTAGCTGAAATTCAAATTTAATGAGGCAGTCTGTATTTTTACCTGCTGAATTTAGCAACTTCACCCAAGAGCCACGTGACCAGAGACTCACAAATACAGAGTAAAGCAAGAAAATGGTATAATTCATCAAGAGGATAACTCTAAGAAGGAGTTTTTGATTTATGAAGTGATAGATGTGAGATGATATACCCATCATAGAATTTGAAGTTCCTATTTTCAAAATAAAGATTATTAAATAACCATATAGCAACCTTAGCTGTATTACCTCATAGATTCACTGTGAATATCCACTGAGATTTTAGTTGGAATACAATTTAAAAAATACATGAAAACTAGTGACCATGAAACATGCATATAAACATCTAAATATACCCCATTTATCCTCTCAATTATCCTCTTAGTTATAATCTATTTTACGTCTGTCTTATAGATGATGAAACCAAAACTCAGAGAAGTTGAGGTTGAGTAGGTTTTCCATGATGTTGTATGTTGTCAGAGTTTTTTCATAGACTTGCTATTTAGGCAAAGTCTACCTAACTCTGAAGTCCCAAATGTTAACTATTACATGATAAACAGCATCCCTATATTTGTAGGAATTTAATCAGATACGTACAAGGATATTTATGTTCTAGGATGCTCACCATAAAGTTATTACAAAGAAACTAAATTTTTTAAAAAGTTTACCAATAATAAATTCACTCAATGAATTAAAGATCATATGTTGATAAAATGCTATGTAATCATTGAAAGTGATGTATAGAAAGATGAAACTTAACTAACTTAAGGATAAATTTTACAGAAGAAAACTTTGTCATATTTATCAGCAGGTATGTAAGTAAAAATGTTATTTTTGAGAAGTGGGATTATTAGTTGTGTTTAATATTTTCTACAATCTACAAAATACTTTTGTAATCAGAAAAAAATTGATGGACTGTATAAAAAACAAATTTGGTCAAATAATGAAATGTACCCAACAATATAATTATGTTTGTTCCCTCTTTTCTGGGAAGGGAACAAGAGGTGATGTTAGCTATGGAAGAATAAAGAACATTTGGATCACAATCAAATCTGTAACACAAATCCTAATCTAAACAGACAGTGAATTAAGCAATAAATTCTTATTTTAACAATACATTCAAACAGATTTAACGGAAGTTATTTTTTCAGGTTTTACTACAATAACTATAATCCCGGATGGCTGGTGTAATTGGGGACTTGTTAGCCAAAGTCACGTCTGAAGTATAAGAAAACAATTACAATAGAAATTAAGTATAATAACACCCAGGCATCACCTGCAAGCATGAGAAAATTTCCTATTCTAAATTGGATATCAAATTTTTGCAACTTTATAGTGTCATAGTTTCATAGTTTCGTAGTTTTTGTTATAAGATTATCATTGCTAAAGACAAGTGGTATCTAAATGTGTTACAATTTCAATACTACTTGATTTAACAGAGTGTTCCTAGGCACACAGAGGATAGGAAGGATGGAATTTAAATGGTACCATTTTGGACACTGGGGCGTGAAAGTTTGTTTAGAAGTGTTGCACAAGTCTTCCAGACCAATGCTCATTCAAGCACCTTATAGAGCAATGCATAGTTTAAACAAATCTAAACTTGTCAAAGAGTAGAGGCGATGATGTCAGCAAAGAAGTTAAAATAAAAGCAGTCTCGCTATTCAAGCAAGATAAGAGTATTTACCTTTCGAAACGAGAAGAGACAGATGAATGTAGGAAATATCCGCTAATCATTTGGATTACTCTCTAGGCAGAAGGAGGCAAGGCCAATCCAAATTGTAGAAACTTCAAATTGCAAAGCTTTTCACTGGTATTTGTCCTCCTAAAACTGGCTAGTACTAATATATATATATATATATGTATGTATTATATATGTTTCAGCTCCCATTGGGCTTAGGAGACCTAGCTCCTAATTCAGTGAGCTGTGAAATAAAACCATACTGACTACCACACAGCAAAAGACTTAGGCACCCCACCAGGTTCTAGCCATGTGACCGATCTTGGTTTAGGTTCTATGGGGTTGAATCCGAGGCTACTACACCAGACACACAAGAGAGTTGCGATTCAGGTGCTAGTTAGGAAACTGCCATGGAGGAAATCAGTGTTTGGTTGTGGGGAGGCACACAGAGGTGGGAAGTAAGGTTCTCAAGTGAGGTCTGAACCCATCAGATAATGGAATCAAAAAGACAGGCTCCTACTACAGAAATGGGTCAGATTTGCATAAAGTTGCAGGACTATTATGACCCACATCATCTGGGGTAGGTTGCATTCTTTCTCTTGGTCTCAGATTCTTCACTGATTGAAGGGCATAATATTGTTACTCAAACACCAGAGGTTCAGTCTAGATCCTGCTGCTCGCTGCACGGAAAGCCAGTGACTGAGACATCAGTATTGCCAAGGAAGAAAGCTTTCATCTTGTGCCACAGTTGAGGAGATGGGAGCTCAGTCTCAAATCCAGGTCCACTCATTCACTCCAAGATGACCTAGGGTTGTATATAGCAAGGAAGAAATGTAACAATGTGTAACAAAATACAAACTAGGGAGGAGCAAGGAATCAATTATGGTGAATGAGGGGTCCAGCATCTCATTGGCTGGATGTGGTGACCTGGTGAGTTTCATTTCTTTGATACTTTGATACTTTGAGAAGCCTGAAGGTCTGCAAATATAAGGTTCAAACTTTAAGACCAAAAGGTTCAATTTCTATGCTTATCAAAAAACTATGTATGGGACTATTGGGTCGTTTTCAATATCAACTGCTCTACCCTTACCTCTAATGTGATTCATAGAATCACATGTGATAAAGTCTCTTCAAAAATAAAGAGTGCAGAATTCTCTATATAAATTAATAAATATTTTCTGAATTTGGTATTCTGATAATTAGTTTATTTTCAATTATTAAATATATTATAACTATCTTTACCTCCTTACTCCTTATGCCCCAACTCTCAACCCCCACACATCTCCAAAGAATAGCACCTCTTCTTCTAGTCAGAACCCATCCCTCCAGGTGTATTTAGGTACCTGTCCCCTCATTCACTTATTCCTTCATTCAGTAGACCCTGATCCCTTAATTCCTTCTTATTTTCAACTTTTCCCCCTCTCCTGGCTCTTTCTCCTCAGCATTAAAACAATGTTCATTATTCTTATATACACATTGTTTTCTTTCCTTGCATGTAATTGTAATCTTATCTATTTCTCAGTATTTTAGAAGGACTAGTCAACAATCTTCAACTATCAAAATATGACCTCAGCATTCATCTTATTGAAATGAATTTCACTAGAATAAAAACTAATAAGAAAAATTATTACAATGGTTAAACCCATTAAATGATAATTACTATTTGTTAGGCATTATGAGAATATCTCCATAGCAACTCTAAAAATTAAGCAAAATTGTTTATTACCCCTTTACAGATAAGGATTGAGACCTGAAATAGTTAAATACCTTCTCTAAAAACAGAGTTTTCAGCGTTGGAGCCAAAATTGGAACCCAAGTCTACCAAATTGTAGATTTCAATTCAGAGTTCCTTCCTAAGTACCAGACCACTTACACAACTGTCTACTGTCTGTCTTCTCTTGGCAAAGCAATTTCAATAAGTTCAAAATCAAACCCATCATCTTCTCCTCTCTAAATCTGTATCCCTACTTCTGGCCACCTCTTGTGGCCTTTCCCTTTGAAATAAGCTACCATATGTTTGTTCCGTCTGATGGTCAAACTCTTCCCAGTCCTATAAAAAGTGAGCTGTGCATAATTCCTAATGTTGCCTTATCTCTGAGTAGCCTCCCATTGTTATATTCCACAAGTATTTATTGAGCAGCTGCTACATAAGGCACAGTTTAGAGCCTAGCGATACTAAAAGATGTAAAATATGATCCCTAGACTCAATAAATATATAATCTATTGAGATAGAAAAGAACAACTCAAAATAGTTAGAGAAAACTATAAAAGGGATTTAGAACAAGAATCCATTTAGTATGTAACTTGCCACACAATATAGGAATCCACTTTCTGATATCTTTGCTTTGGCATGCCCAGTGAAGAGCAATTTGGAAAGCCTATGTATTAGAAAACATTTTTTATACTGGACTGAAATCTCTGTTTTTTGTTCTACTCTCCAAAATAACATAGAATAAATCCAATCCTTTTATCCTCAAATTTTAAAAGCATATTTGAATATCTTCAAATATTTTCAGTGTAAGATTCTTGGCCCCTCTGAAGGGGTTTCTTTGTACTGCTGATTGGCCTAGATGTAATAACAATATACCACAATGTCATAATTTTCAGGTATTATTAGTTGAACCCCACCAGAAGCCAAGAACTGTGCTAAGAAATGTACACATGTAGATGAATAAGACATAGCTCTTTTCCTTAAAAAATGTACATTTTTATATATATATACATATATAAATATATAAATTATTATAAATATATATGTGTGTGTATATATATATTTTTTTAATTTTTATTTTTTGAGATGGAGTCTCACTCTATTGCCCAGGCTGGAGTGCAGTGGTGCGATCTCAGCTCACTGCAAGCTCCATCTCCTGGGTTCAGACCATTCTCCTGCCTCAGCCTCCCGAGAAACTGGGACTACAGGCATCCGCCACCATGCCTGGCTAATTTTTTTTGTATTTTTAGTAAAGACAGGGTTTCACCTAGTTAGCCAGGATGGTCTCGATCTCCTGACCTTGTGTTCCGCCAGCCTCAGCCTCCCAAAGTGCTGGGATTACAGGGGTGAGCCACCACACCCAGCAAAAAACATTTTAATGAATTTGAAGTGATAATACATATATACAAAACTGGACATAATCAATGAAAAATATACCAAGTGCCTTGAAAGTACAATAATCCACCTAGGAAGCATCTTCTGTCAGTTGTGATGAAGGTTGAAATGAGTGCAAGATCTGAAATGATCATAGCCCAAGAAAATAGGATATATATTTTTACTTTTCAAGCTCTCTTCATTTATATTTAACATTTCAAGGTCTCCCCATTTATATTTATTATAGATATAAAAAGCACACTAGGCTCTAAAGCGTGCCTTATGTAGCAGTTGCTCAACAAACATGTCTATGTATGTTTACATACATAAATATTCATGTATGTTTGTGTAATTCACAGACATTATAATATATACATATTAAACATTAATGTATGCATATGTGTGTACATACACATACATATATTTTATATATATCATATTTTATATATATCATATATAAACATATATTTATATATGATATACATAAACATATATTTATATATGATATATATAATATATAATTTATATTTATATATATAAATATATAATATATAATTTATATTTATATATAAATATATAATATATAATTTATATTTATATATATCAATATATAATATATATTTATATAGTCATATATATCATGCAAATGATATATAAATATAAAAATATATATTTTATTTATATATAATATATATAAATATATATATATCACGTATATGATATATATATAAAATAGGTATCTCAAATGTAGAATGCTTGAAAACCAGGTCCAACTTTGAAATGCACACTCTCTAGTTCTCAGAAAGTCTTTAATCATTCCTGTTCATCAACACTCACACTGGCTTCTTCTCAACTGTTCTAAGGCAAAAGAGATATGAATATAATATCTTGCGTGCATGAATGCATAAAATGAAATGGACTCTAATTAAATATCCTTTGTCAAGGAAGAGATAAAGAGTGGAAAAAAATCAAAGAATAGAGGAATAAAAGGAAAGACTTTGTTGGCACTACTTTGCGAATCTATCCCAAAAATGTGTATGTAAGAGTTAGGTTTGGAATTGTACCGAAATTTCTCTGAAGATATCCATCTTTTGGAATAAAATGTCAGGCCAATTCCAAATTCTCAAATGACTATTTGCCAAAACAAAACACAAAAGCAAAGAAAGACATTTTCCGTATGGTGGAATGGAAATTTATTTTACTTCCTAGGAAATAAATCAAAACAATATCAAAGTAATGCCTCAACTTTTTTGTAGAGAAATGCATACTCCTAATATAGATATTATGAACATAGACAGTACACATACTTGGCTTTGAAAACTAAATAATAAATACAAATAAAATATTCATTTGTCATCATTTATCTCTTTCAAATTTTAGTTGCCCATAGGAAAGTCAGGTAAACTATACATAAAAACACAGAAGAAAATTTTCTAATGATATATAACTGCCACATAAGATATGTAAAGAAAGTCAATTTTAAAAGGAACATATTACCATATCATAATTAAGTTGAAAATTGAAAACACACTCTTTTTCTGTTTAGCTTGAATTTTCTAAACTGTATATACACATTAACAAAGGTCATCTGTGTTGGGGTATAATGAGTCTTTTGTTTATTTTTTTCTTCTTTGTATCTCTATGTACTGAAAAATCTAATTATCCTTTTTAAAAATAAATGTTAATAGCATATTAGTCATCTCTGCTACAGGAAAAATAACCTTAAAACTTTAGTGGCCTTTAACAACTGTTTATTTCTTAGCTTTGTCAAATGCTGGAAGTTGAGGTTTTTGTGGTTCTTATCTATGTGACTTAACATTCTTAACATATGTGACCGTTGAAGGAATGGTCTTTGTTTGGGACATGTTGTTCCCATGGCAGAGAGAAGGAGCAAGAGAGTTGGAAAAAAAAACACACACACACAAAGGCTTATCAGGTTTCTACCAGACTTGTGACCACCAGCTCACTTGTAGACAGCACAGCAAGTCACATGACCAAGCCCAACTTCAGAAACCCATAGGAGGCATAGAAAGTCATATGGTAAGTTATGTGACAAGGAAAGTCACATGCTACATACCCACATGGGTACATGTCCTTTTACTGGAAGAGGCAGTGATGACTGGGAACAACAATAGCATCAACCAGAGAGTATAAATGTTTCATTCTAAGAGAATTTCCAGACTGAGTGACTTGCATTGATCATAAAGAGAGCTTTAAAGAAAACATACATGCATATTTTACATGTATCTCATGTAAAATCTATCTAGCCAAAATAAGAACTTAAAGTGATGCCAGGGATATAAATAATATGTGAGATATTTAACCATCTTTGGGAACTTAAGCATGAACAATCCACATTAATCAATCTCAAGAGTATGGTCCATCCACAGTTTTATGAAGTAAAATATCAGAATAGAAAAACGTATGAACATAAAATATTCAAAATAGCACCCTTGAGTGTGCCATCAGTCTGAATAGTCCACTCCTGCATAGCAAGATGTCAAACTTGATTTAATCTGAAAAGCACTTATGGAACCTCCCTCTTTCAAAGAGCTCACACTCTCAAAGGGAAGTGAGCACTCTCACGTGGCTGTGAGACAGAGCTGGGTACCAAAGTCACGTCAAAGGACACCCCACACCCATGCATGGCATAGAAACAGTCATTCTATACTACATACACCCACGTGCTGCATTTACTACTGTTCACCAAGAGCCTCATCAATATTAAGGAAGGTGCTCAAGGGCCACTATCCAGTTTGACACTCTGAGGTACGTATTTGCCCACTTCATTAGGAAACAGGACCATGTGTGTGTGAGCACCAAGCCACCTGAGGCCATGGAAACCAATGTTTAATTTGAGGAAGAAATAAACACTTAAGATTAATGTGAGATGCCTTTAAATTCATCAACACTCTTACAGTTCTTTTATTTAGAGGTTATATGGCAGAGCTAGGACCCCATGCCTGTGGTATTTCTAGGAGATGTGGACTTAAAAGTAAACGAGAAAAGAGGCATAGTCATAAAGTTTGGGAAATAATATGAATAATTTCTAAACAACTTAGAGCTTGGAGGCTTGTAGTTTGCAAGTTAGAGCTGGAAGATTTAAGTTAGGGTCTTATTTAAAATAGCAAAGAACAAAAGAAAAAGGAAAGAAATATGAGAATAATGCAAATACCTTTTTAAAATTTTCTTTTTTAAATCCTGCACTCTTTAAAGGTAAGATTTGCTTTAAATATCAGCTCAGAAGTGAAGAATATACAAATCTGATTTTTTTATTGTCAAGCTACCAAGGGGCTACTAGACCCCTGATTTGTATCCTTATCCCAAACGATCTCATTTTTCAGTGGTTTATAACCTGTCATAAAATTTCACTTTGAGATTAGAATATATGGTTTCATTTTTTTATTATACTTTAAGTTCTAGGGTACATGTGCACAACATGCAGGTTTGTTACATATGTATACATGTGCCATGTTGGTGTGCTGTACACATTAACTTGTCATTTACATTAGGTACATCTCCTAATGCTATCCCTCCCCCCTCCCCTCACCCCACAACAGGCCCCGTTGTGTGATGTTCCCCTTCCTGTGTCCAAGTGTTCTCATTGTTCAATTCCCACCTATGAGTGAGAACATGTGGTGTTTGGTTTTTTGTCCTTGCAGTAGTTTGCTGAGAATGATGATTTCAAGCTTCATCCATGTCCCTACAAAGGACATGAACTCATCATTTTTCATGGCTGCATAGTATTCCATGGTGTATATGTGCCACATTTTCTTAATCCAGTCTATCATTGTTGGACATTTGGGTTGGTTCCAAGTCTTTGCTATTGTGAATAGTGCCACAATAAACATACGTGTGCATGTGATGTGTCTTTATAGCAGCACGATTTATAATCCTTTGGGTATATACCCAATAATGGGATGGCTGGGTCAAATGGTATTTCTAGTTCTAGATCCTTGAGCAATTGCCACACTGTCAGTCTAAAAGCGATCTATTTTGTAAATGTTGAAAATATACCAGGTTATTTTGAATGTAAATAGATTAGTAACTGGAAGAGTGTAAACTGCCTTCCTTTGGGCAGTACTGTGGCCTGGTTAGAACTGGGAGACAGTTGTTGTACTTGGGATAATTTCACATCATAAGGGAGTTCTTCACACACACACAGGTTCATACAACATGATCTGTTTTCCCCACCAAGATTTGTTTGCATTAATCTTGAAGATTAATAGGGCCACACCTATGATTAAGTTTTTTTGGAGATTGGCTCCTCTGCCTTGCAGATCAGAATTATGTACCATTGATCCACTTTGGAGATTACTTGGAAGGGCAGCTTGCAAGCCAGTGAAATAAAATCAGAAGGCCAGGAAAAAAGCAAATGCTTTTAATTTGTCCATGTTATGTCAGGGATAATAAGTAAGCATCAACATTTCAGGGCCCTGACCAATAGCAAGGACAAAAAGTGTGTGTGTGTGTGTGCACATACATATATTTACACACTTAAATATATACATAATAAACACATATTTATTTATATATTTAAATAATGCTTTATATATAGTGAGATCTCTCTCTATATATATCTCACTATACATAGTGAGATATACACATATATAGATATTTAGACGTATATATATATACAGCGAGATCTAAATATGTAAATAAATATGTATTTAGCTCTATAGCCAAAGCGAACTTCCCAGCTAATGCATCCAAGACCTGTGTAATTTTTGTTCATCTTTAAGAAGAACACAGGTGAGCAAATGATGACAATGAGTAGTGTCTGATACCATTAAGGCAATTTCTTGCTCTGTCTTCTCGTCATTGCCAAGCAATCCTTGAATGTATCTTTGGTAAAGGCTATACAAAAAAGGATAAGACTGAACATATCATATAGAAAGGAGATTGATGTATAGACATGAATCCAAGTTTCAGTTCCTAAAATTGTTAAATGTTCAGACAGTTTTGTTGTTGTTGTTGCTTTGTGTTAGTTTTCTTTCTTTAAGCCTTAATTTCTAAGTAGGAGTATGGAACAAGATATTCTCTATTTTTAGCTCTAAAAATACAGGTTTCTATGCTTCTGAATGTTACCTCCTCCAGGAATAAGATATTCAGGGAGAAAATATCAAGGTTTTAACAACAGAGGTCCCCTGAAATTTTATTACTTATTTTGCAGATTGACCCAGTAGAAATGAAACAATTGGACATGTATCTCTGTAATTAGGGTCATTAAAAGCTTTTCCCAACAAATCTCATCATGCTTGATAATCCTTACTTATTCACAAGGTCTGTCCCCTTGGGTGGCATGGTATCTGGCACCTAGAATGAGCTCAGACTCTGCCTTGAGTGCGAAAAACAATAAAGTAATGAACAAACCCGTGTCCCCAAAGAGTGGTTTGTCATGTGTAAAAATCAGGAGAGAGGGCATACACATGACAATTTAATGAAAAGGACATCTAAAACCAGCAAATTTTACTTTGGGTTGAAATGTGATGCTTCAGACCATAATCAGGATAGCTGGCTCTGCAGGAACCACTCCAAATACGTTATGTCCAAAGACATTGTTACCTCGGCATTCCTACTGACCTTTTGTGACTGACACCTCCCACCACGCAGCTACCACAGAAGTGCTGTATGAAGTGAGGGAATTCCAAGGCAAACCTTATTTGCAGATCTAAAGGAATGGATTCCTCTTACTCTGTGCAAGTACAAAATAACACTATTTATGCTCAACTAAAGATCTGCCTTTCTTGAGGTTGGCACTCCTTTTGGAAGGCATCTGTAACTGACACCCAATCATAAGCAACATTTTTTTTTTCACCACCAGCAAAAAGTTCAAGAGGTGAAGTCCACTGTCCTTTTTTCTAAGATTACAATTCACCTTTTATTTCTTGATCAGAAAATATATGAAGGGGACATGTCAAGCTCTTGTCGTGTTTTATATCAGATGTCTTCTGAGCCACGTATGTATTATATGTTTCAATATGTAAAAAGAAGAAAGAGAAAAAGAAAGAAAAACTAAAAGAGGGGGGAAAAATCTCAGTTTCAAATAATGAGCATGTGTACCTTTTTGCCTCAGGCCTTCATACACAATTTAGCCAGGAAGCCAGGGTAGATCATGATTTAGCTTTTGACATCTCCTGCCTTCAGGCCAGGAGAGACTAATACCGATTTCTGACTGAGCACGCCACAGGAAAAAAAGTGAGAGGGAGAGAGGCCTTTTATTGACTAAATGATAAAGAGGTTTGTAATGATAAATAACAGTCATTTTATTGTGGAATTCCCCAGAAAAGATGCATTCTGCAGTGTCTGAAGGAGCCTAAAAGCTGAGGTTGGTTCCCCATGGAGCCGAACCTGTTAAACTCCAATTTTTACAGCCAGGGATAGAGGTCGCAAATTGCGGGCACCTCTGTCTATTAAAACCGCAAACCCACTCTACATAGCTGGGGTGGCAGCCTGCTTCTCGGCTCAAGGAAAATTACCAAAGGCTGGATCCCAGGGTGGTTGGTAGAAGGTGCCACTGTCTGTCTGGTATCTGTCTGTCTGTGTCACCTCCTGGCTCCACATACTCGTGTTCTGATGTAATTCAGCTGCTTCTAAGCTCAGGCTGCTGGAGAAATCACTGCCAGTTTTGATCGATAGTTTAATTGTAAACTTTGGGAACAATAATGGATAATTTGGCTTGAACCGTCCATTATGAGCGATGTTGTCTAGGAGAGAGCCTTCAAAATTAAACAAGAGTTGGGCCACATTATTGCATTTGTACAACTCACCCAGAGTTAAATAAATCCCCCTTTACAAATGCTGTCTTGGCATTCTGTGGAGTTCAATAAACATAAGCCCAGGCAGAGACATGGAGGAAAGAAAATAGTGAAGGGGCCAAAGTCAAAACAAGTTACCTGCCGTTTTCCTCTGAAATATTATTATTATGTCACCATAATAATTCTTTAAAATAATCTTTACATAATACAAAATGTAAAAAGAAAAACTTCCCCTGAAATAATTCATCCAAATAAGTGGATAAATTACTTCAGGGGAATTTTTTTTTTCTTAATGGAAATTGAAGCAAGCCAATGAAAATTTTTAAATCTGTAACATTGGTGACTACCATAGAATAGACTTCTCAGAGGGATATTAACATTGGTGACTACCATAGAATAGACTTCTCAGAGGGATATGCAAGACCATTTAGGCATCGGTTGTTTTTTTCATGAAGAAAAGACTAGAAAAAATGAGTAAAAAATTATTTTTACTAAAATATTATTAAATAGTGGAAATAACATGTTGCATGAGGGATTTAAAACAACAAGCCCCAAACCAAGGTTTTTCTATCCGTGTAGGAAGAATTAACAGCCTGGCTCAAACCAACCAAAGGGCATATCCTTAGACAAACTTCCAACATTGAACCCAGGGACTCAAATATCTACGAATGTGGTGACAGGGTGGGGCTCAGCTACAGAGTTTAGTGGTGGCCTATCTTGGTGTCTCACAGAAGCATTTTCCCAAAGGAATATCTCTGAGGAGATTGAATAGTATTACCACGCAGAATAGACGAGAGTCCATAAAGGAGGGATGAATAAAAAAGGGAGGTTCTAAAGACACCTGGATCCAAGTGCCAGCTTGTGACTCACTATTTGACAAGCTGCTTCACCTACCTGTGCCTCAGTGTACCCATATTTTACATGAAGATAATAATGGTACTCACTTCATAGAGTTATTACAAGCACTAAATAAATTAATATGTGAAAAGCACTTAGAACAACAGGAGATACATAATAATTGCTGGCTTGAATAATAGTAATAATAATTCTAATGGATATGCTTAAAAAGTGGCTGGTGAGTTGTCACGTTTCAGCAATTATATACATATATACACATATATACACACATATATATACACATATATACACACACATATATACACACATATATACACACACATATATACACATATACACACACATATATACACACATATATATACACACATATATACACACATATATACACATATATACACACACATATATACACATATATACACATATATACACACATATATACACTATATATACATATATACACACACACATATATATACACATATATACATATATATATACACACACACACACATATATATGGGTTTTTTTTTGGTTTTTTTTTGGGGGGGGGGATGGAATCTTGCTCTGTTGCCCAGGCTGGAGTGCAGTGGCACGATCTCGGCTCACTGCAAGCTCCGCCTCCTGGGTTCACGCCATTCTCCTGCCTCAGCCTCCCAAATAGCTGGGACTACAGGCATCCACCACCATGCCGGGCTAATTTAATTTTTTGTATTTTTTTAGTAGAGACGGGGTTTCACTGTGTTAGCCAGGATGGTCTCGATCTCCTGACCTCGTGATCCGCCTGCCTCGGCCTCCCAAAGTGCTGGGATTACAGGCGTGAGCCACCGCACCCAGCAGCAAGTATATTTTTCAAAAAGTCTTTGTATTTTTTATTCCTTTTGTGTGGGTAGAGACTTTCCTTTGACATGATTTTATTTTCCAATTTATGTTTGATGCTAACCTGATCTTCTTTACTGAAACCAACATTCTGAGTTGTTGGCAGATTGGGAGCAAAGGGTGATGCAATAGCTTTTCTTGTTCCAGGGCCCTGGTGTCATCCTCTCCATCCAGTAATCTCACCCTGACTAGTACGATAGTAAACTATCTTCCAGGTCAGTGGTAAATTTTAGGGTCCACCAGTTCCAACCCTTTATAATCTATCCTTGTAACCACCTTTGGGCCACTGAGCTCTATTTTCATACTCAGGCATGCCTCCAGCTCACTGGATTAATCCCAAGGTGAGGAAGCCATATGTAACAGGCTTGGTGCACTTCAGTTATCAGCATGTACCCTGTAGTCAGGTCATCCCCCTGTGTTCCAGCTTCACCATCACCTAACTATGACCTGGTCCATGTGCTTAGCTACACTGAGCTCCACTTTTCTTATTTGTAAAAGAAGGCTAATAATAGCTACCTTTTAGATCTGTTGTAAGGATAGGATTCAAAACAAGTTTGTAAACTCTTAGCACAGAGTAAAAGAATGGCAATTGATTGTTGTTGTGAATAGTATCATATATTTAATCAATGAAGATTTTTGCCAGCTAGACTCGAGGCCATGCTCCATTTTTTCTACAATAGCTCTGCATTGTTCTCAGCTTCAAGTTTACTCATGAGCTCTGCTTCTCCTAATGGAGTTTGTGACAATGTCTATATTCTAGAGCTCCTGTGCTGACAACATGCCCCATGTTCCAGTCTTTGTTTAAAAAAATAGAGAGCTGGCTCACTCTTTCTAGATCCACATCACTAGCACCCCATAAGTCTATGCCATTTATAACTAATTATAAGATAAAGCAAATTTATGTTGTACTAAGATAACTACAATGCCTGGCTAAATAAAGGTAATGACCCTTAGCTATCAAAGGTCAAAATTCATTTGGAAGCTGAGGCTCCAGATGTAAAGAGGTACCAGAAAAAAACAGAATCGTGTTCAGAGAAGGGTCAGCAAGATGAGAAAGTGACTGGAAACCACACTAAATAAAGAGCCATTATAAAGAGAACTAGAAGGAAATTTCAGGAAGAGGTTATAGCTTTCTTGAAGGGCTGCAAAGGAGAACAGTAGATAGATGTAATTACGCTCAGAACCAGCACCGAGAGAAAGAAGAAGATCTTTCCAACACTTAGCACGTTGGCTAAGTGTTGCATTAGGGATTCTAATGAGACTATCTTCCCCAGAGAGAAGACAGTACCACTCCTGGAGGCTGTGTGTTGTGTGAGCACAGGGGTTTACGTGAAGCGTTTTATTTTAGGAAGACATGTGGGATTAGATGGTTCCAAATGTCATTGTAACTCTCTGACTTTATGATCTGATCATGCTTCAGGGCATTAGTGCCTTGGGGTGCTTTGTGGAGTCTCAGAAGCTAGTACTGCCTAATGCATTTGACATTTAGAGGCAAGGAGCATGTAAATATCCTATCCGTTTCTCACAGTCCTGCTGTGGCTGAGGTGCAAAAGTTTTCTTTCTGGACCATCATAAGGTGAGGAGATCAAAGCAGCAACAACATGCGTGTAGAGCAAACTTAGAGCTTCTGAGTCTTTGCAAAATACTTCTTTATCCCTAACAATTAGGAATGCAAAAATGTTACAGTTTTCATAAAAATTAACACTGTAAAGATAACCTCAGTATGAAGCCTCTGTGTAGAATAAATATTAAATTATTCAGTAAGATATTTCAAATACATTCTCTACTTGAGGATTCTTAAAAATCTCCCATGCCCTATTTGAGAAAATCTTCACTCAGATACTTATTTTTCTTCATTCCTCAAAGCTCTCTTTCTCTGTTATTTAGAGGTATCAAATGCCTGCCATAACCAGATTTAATCCTAGAATATCCTCTTCTCTTCTTCTCTTTGTAGACATTTGATTTAGCTTCACCCACACAGAAACTCAGAGAGGATAACCTATTCTTTGCATTGTTATTGACAAATGCTTACTTGTTATTGCAATAGACTATGACAATAAGTTATTTGCTATTGACCAAATTTTGACAGTGCCATAAAATATTTTAACTTGAACTGACGTGGGAGTAGATGATCATGCAGTCATTTTTCCTAAATAGTACCCAGGGGTGCCTACATGCTCTGTTCCAGAATAAAGAACCCTCCAGGGATTTGAGATGAAAGACCATCACTAACAAGATATAACCACTCCCAAGGAGGGCGGATCACCTGAGGTCGGGAGTTCGAGACCAGCCGGACCAACATGGAGAAACCCCATCTTTACTAAAAATACAAAATTAGCCAGGTATGGTGGTGCATACCTGTAATCCCAGCTACTCGAGAGGCTGAGGCAGGAGAATCACTTGAACCCGGGAGGCGGAGGTTGTGGTGAGCTGAGATCATGCCATGGCAACAAGAGTGAAATGTCATCTCAAAAAAAAAAAAAAAGATATAACCACTCAGCAAGGTTTTTATGAAACATATTGTAATAAAAATGCATGTAAAATTGGAATGTTCACAAATACATACTGCCGTTCTTGATCTTCTACAAGACAAGACAACAAATTAAAGTGCTCACCATGGGAATGTTTGCTAAAAATACTTCTACATGTCCTCCTGACTTGGATGACTGACACATATGTGAATCTAGTAAATTAAATCCTGTGGTCAGAAGTCTTCGACGTGCATTCAACCAAACAAGGCGGCATGGTGAACATCCTTAAAGCAGCCGGGCAATGCAGCTTTGGGGCTGAATAAATGGTTTGGCTTTTATTTGTAAATGTTGTGCTTTTCTTTCTTAAAGTTGGAATCTTGGAAATCTGTTGACTTTTTTTCCAATAGTGAGTTGAAATTGCCCTTCATTTATATTCACTTTGTTTTGTAATTAATAAAGATTAATTAAGATGAATCTTGAATTTTTTTCACTTCTCCCCTTTTCTCTGGAACTTGAAATCCTATAACTGGTTCTTCCACAGCAAAAATATCCATCAGATCTGAGATCAGGATTCCCAGAGAACGCATCTTCACCGGTCACACCTGGAGGGCTTGTAGACAGCATGATGGCGTGACTGGGAAACTACAAAATTTTGTCTCCATCCTGACTGTAAACATTTTGCCTGACAGGGAAAACAAAGCTATTTATATTTTAATTTCAGCTCATTTTAAATAAAATATCTTTCTGCTAGAGATAATTTTGCCCATTGATCATTTTGATCAAATGTGAGTATCTTATGGATATCCTGTATCTCTCTCTTCATCAATACCCAATGAATATTGTGACTTAGAAAAAAAAATTGGCCAAGAGATTGAGCTTCTAAGTTTCATATCCTTTCTTCTATTAGTCTTTCTCACTCTAGTGAGAAAAAGAGGAATATATTTATACTCAGACATTGTGTGTTCCCCAAAAGAGAGACTAACATCATCCTGCATCTAAGTTAGCCCTAGACAAAGTTTGATTCAGCAAGATTTGTCTGTGGCCCTATCCATTTTCTCTTTTCAATATCATTTTACACTTTTAAAACATACTTTCTCCTTTCCTTCCTGCATTTCTTAAACATATGCCCTTCATTCCTGTTCAGTAATTTCACTCTTCTTTTTCCTGTTTTCTTTCCAAACTACTTGGACTACCTCAAGAAAGCTGTTGGCTCTCATGGATGAAATTGGAAATCATCATTCTCAGTAAACTATCGCAAGAACAAAAAACCAAACACCGCATATTCTCACTCATAGGTGGGAATTGAACAATGAGAACACATGGTCACAGGAACGGGAACATCACACTTCGGGGACTGTTGTGGGGTGGGGGGAGGGGGGAGGGATAGCATTGGGAGATATACCTAATGCTAGATGACGAGTTGGTGGGTGCAGCTCACCAGCATGGCACATGTATACATATGTAACTTACTTGCACGTTGCGCACATGTACCATAGAGTCTAAAGTATAATAATAATAATAATAAAGGAAAAAAATAATAATAATAAATAAATAAAAATGAAAATACTGAAAAAAAAAAAAAGAAAGCTGTTGGCTCTCTTTCCAGAAAATGCACCTACCCCAAAATTCTGGTAAGCAACTTTGGGAGTTTTACAAATACCAGAGATGCCCGATGGGCTAAGAACCTATAGTCTTATTGGAAAACTTAAAGTTTGCTGTGACAATAAGCCTTATATAAATTAGTTCCTAAATCTAATTACTGCCTAAAAGACCATCAGAGAGACCACGTAAGTCATATCCCAAGAGTTTTGGGGGCAACCCTAGAATATAAATATAATAAAAATTATTCCATTTCTAAAAATTCCTGGGGTTCAAAGGACTGATTTTTAGTTAATAAAGGGTAAGAAAGGAGATGTTATAACTGGAAAGATTCATTTCATTCATTAAGTGTTTGCTGTGTCTGGGTTGTTAAAAAATGTGGATAAGATGTCTTTGCCCTGGAAGTGCCCTCAGCCTCAAGGGGTGATTTTGATTCAGCAGGTAATTCTTACTCTTTAGTGTAAGGGCTTTGATATAAATGCACTAGGGACACTGAAGAACCCATGAGGGTTCAGGGATGCCTCATCAGTACATGTTAGCCAAATTAAAAGGTAGTAGAAAAATGTATGTATGTGTTGGGGTAGAAATGGAATCCAGAGACAGTGAAAAGCATGCCCAGTTCACAGCAGTGTGGAAACAATATGGCGGGTTCAAAGAGCAAAACTGTAAATTTGGATTAATAGAGCACCAAGTCTGAAGGAAACAATGTGGGAAATTAGAGAAGATATTTACTCAATGGCTTGTATTTCATATTAAGAGCCTTAAAATTAAATATACATATATATATATGTAGTGCAGAGGGATCTTAAGGAGGAGAATGGCATAATATTAATAGAAATTGCACTTCATGTGTTTGTCTTTGGCCATGAGGCAGATCCAGGAAAAGAGGCCCATATAGGAGGCATAGAAAATGATGAAGAGACAGAGGCGATGCAATACAGTGACCTCCTGTTATGTCTCTCTTGCATCAGAACCCATCACAAAGGGCCATTGTTCATAAAGCTACTTTTTTTGTGATAGAAAAGAATGAATTTGGAATTACAGATGGTTTATTTTTCTTTCCTTCCTTCATAGCTTTGGCTGAAATCTCTGTCCTAAGTCTTATCTTATTAAAAAAAAAAAAGTTTGAAAGCAACTACACATCATTGACAGAAGCAGCTTTGATGGGTAATGTTCCATTATTTAAATAATGCCTTTTTTCCACATACACGCAGAGCTCTTCTGAGAAGTAGCAATTATAGGATTATCCACCACTTCAACTATGAAGTATTTGAGTATCTCTCAGGCTTTTCTTTGTTGAGTTAATAGTTATGTTTGTAAGATGACTTTACTTGCTTTCTGAGTAATGGGTACTGAGAATTATTGTTTTTCTTCTCAAATTTAAATATAAAATTGAATTTGTGCCATCCTGGAAATCCTGACCAGCAAACAATTTATCTCCTGAAGTTCATTATATTGTCCAGTAAGAGGAATGTCATGTGTTGTCCCATTATTTTTGAAAACGAGGGGAAAAAAGTTAGCCTCTCCAAGAAAGAAGACAAAGAGAACAAACAAACAAAAAAAATAGCATCCCTTTAAATTAACAGAAAATGTAGGCAAGGAATTGTGCCTGGTCACCATTACAGCTACCAATCTATCAACAAACTGGGTGTTTTGAGGACATGAGTCCTTGGGGCACATCTCTGATGTATCCATGTTCTTCAGAAAAGACCTGCTGGCCTGAGGCCCATGTGCAGCTACTGGAATTTCTTACACTGTGCTCAAGGGGTAGTCAGGAGGAGGCCGAAGGATCTACCAATATCTCCTGATATGGTTTGGCTGTGTCCCTACTCAAATATCATCTCGAACTGCAGTTCCCACAATTCTCATATGTTGTGGGAGAAACCCAGTGGGAGGTGATTGAATTATGGAATGGGTCTTCCCTGCACTGTTCTCCTGATAGTGAATGATTCTCATGAAATCTGATGGTTTTAAAAAATGGGCGTTTTCCTGCACAAGCTCTTTCTCTTTGCTTGCTGTCATCCTTGTGAGACGTGACTTGCTCCTCATTGCCTCCCTCCATGATTGTGAGACCTCCCCAGCCATGTGGAACTGTAAGTCCATTAAACCTCTTTCTTTCGTAAATTGCCCAGTCCTGGGTATGTCTTTATCAGCAGCATGAAAACAAATTAATACACCCTCTGAATGTCCCAAGGGCTACTCACCCCTTTCCAAATTGTGTTCATTTCAAGACTTGGAGCATTCTCTTTTTGTTTTGTTTCTAGTCTTTTGATTTCAAAACTTACAGATTCAAAGAAGTTGCAAAAATGATACTTAATCAATAAGGCTCAAGGAGAGGAATTATGTCATTATGTTTTGTTAACAGCCATGACTAATAAATAACCACTGCTTCTTTCCCACTTCAGTTCAAGACTGTAGACATGACTGTTAACATTAGCAAGACATTAAATGTTAAAGAACATGGCTATTTGGTCGGGAGCAGTGGCTCACACCTGTAATCCTAGCACTTTGGGAGGCCAAGGCGGACAGATCACGAAGTCAGGAGATGGAGACCATCTGGCTAACACGGTGAAATCCTGTCTCTACTAGAAACACAAAAAATTAGCCAGGTGTGGTGGTGCGCACCTGTAGTCCCAGCTACTCAGGAGGTTGAGGCAGGAGAATCACTTGAACCCGGGAGGTGGAGGTTGCAGTGAGCTAAGATCGCACCACTGCACTGCAGCCTGGGCGACAGAGTGAGACTCTTTCAAAAAAAAAAAAAAAAAAAAAAAGAACATGGCTATTTAAATATAATATGAAACTACTATCATATGGGTAGTCTTGCTACTTAGCAGCTTAGTCATTGGTGGTTCAGATACACACCAGAAGCATTAAGGATCTTTGAGTTTTTGCTTTCAATTCTGTAGAAGAGACAAAAGCCCTGTCCTTTCAAGTTGAAGAAGAAAAACACACACATGCACAGCATATGTGCAAAGAAATAACTGATCCACAGGTTTCCCTCATAAGATATAAGTACAAACTGCAGAAACATTGAAAAACTGCTTTAATTATTTCATTTTCTCTGTGTAAGCAAAAGAAAAATACGTGAGTAAATACATGTATTAGAAGTAATAGTGGAGAAAGGCTTTTGTTACTAAATTATCCTTAGAAAATTCAAAGAAACAATCAATAGAATCAAAAAAGCAATCTGTTTTATTCAATAGATTGTACTTTGTTTATGGGCCACCGGTGACCCCTAATAAATGAAACGATGTTTGCCTTTGATACATCTATTTGTATATCACTAGTTTTGAATTTCATTTAGCAACACAAGCCCAGGGAACACATTTATGGAAAACGAAACAAAACAAAACAAAATTGGCTCTGAGTAGATGATGGGCGTGAAGTAGGTCTTAAATCATTTAGTCATCCTTTGTCATTTAAAAATGCCTATGGTAAATCATAAAATCAGAAATGCTGCTAGTAACAATCTTGATTCTGGAGTCAGAGTGGTATGGAAAATAACTACATTTAGTGTAAGTGTCCCTGAGTGCTGGTCTCAGCTCACTCACAGACTTCCATGGGCCGACTATGAAATGTTTTCTCATCTGTATGCATTATTTTCAGATGAGTGTCATGGTTTATAAAGAGATTAAATTGCTTGGTTTTAAGCTCCCTTTTAAATTTAAGTTAGGATTTGATGCTACTGTCTATTAATATGAAATAAACACAAACTTCAAATCTGAATAAAATAAAGAGGAAAAACGAGTATGTACTGGACCAGCATGCCCCTACAGAATTCTCAGGAAGGAGGATGACTATAGTTTTAAAATATTTTATTTTATTTTATTCTCTTTCAAATACATTTTATTTAATATTTTACATATTTTATTTTATAAATTTAGAGTTATAAATAAGTTGTGAAACTAGTACCTGTACTACAACCCATAAAAGAGAGTTCTCCTATACCTTTATCTAGCTTTCCCTGATGTCAGCCTTCTCTATAACCATGAAAATAATTACTGAAATCAAGCACTTAACATGGGCACTACACTATTCTCTGAACTACAGACTTTATTCTCATCTCGCTACTTTTTCCTCGATTGTCTTTTTTCTGTCCCAAGATCCCATCCAGGATCTCACAATGCATTTAGTTGCCACAGTTCCTCAGTCTCCTCCAGCCTCTGATATTTTCTTAGTCTTTCACTGTTTTGTATGACCTTAACAGAGTGTTTTGAAGACCACTCATCTGCTTTTTTGTAGAATGTCTGTCCACTTGGGTTTAACTGATGGTCACATTAAGACTATGTGTTTTTGGCAAGAATGCAACAGGAGTGATGTGTCCTTCAATATATCGTATCAAGGGTACATGATGCTAATATGTAATCCATATGATATTGTTTGTTTGTATAAATAAATTTTATATTCCCTTATAACTTCCTAAGCCTGGATATACACAAATTTTTATTCATTTTTTGATTTAACAATAAGAAATATGAAACTCCATCACTCTTAAAACTTAATGAGGAAGTGCAAAGAGTAAAACTATATATTGTTTGTCTAAGAAGGATTCTCAAGTATGAAAAGGAGAAAATGGAAATTTAAAAGGGATGGGGGAGCTGTTTCAAACTCATGTAACTAACATGAAGTTTCTTTGTACGGGGAGTGATTGTATTTGCAATTAATAACGTAGCCTTTCGAAAGCTTAGTGGAAACACAAAACAAATGACAAAAATAGACAAGAAAATGTCTTTTAATATTTTTATATATATTCACAAATACATATATTTGTGAAAAGATACTCAATGATCTTTTCACTGAAAAGATACTGTAGATCATGTTATCTATTTATTTTTTTACAACTGGTCTGTGTATAATTTTGCCACACTCTGTGTACAAAACCCCTAAAACATATGATTATACAATTTAATAAATCGATTTTCTTACTACTAATTTACCTAATGAACATAAACGTTCTTTGCACATTTACTTTCTACCTCTAGGTCTACCTATTATAGATATCCTCCCTGATTAATCCCTCTTCTCTTTGTTCTGCTTTGTAGAAGTTAGGTATAAACCAGAAAGACAGCAGGACACTGCATTCCCAAAGGTGAGATAAGATGAAGAGCTTTCTTGCTTCCATTAAGTTAGATTTGTGCTGCATTTACTAGAATGTAATTTGAAACAATTAAGCAAGAGGCGGACAAATCCTGAAAGTGAAAGAATGCCCCGAAAAAGGATGAAGAAATAAATGAAAAAGACAATTAAAAAACAAATACTCAGCCGTGAGTTTAGGAACAGCAAGGAACTCTATCACTGCATTTAAAATTACTAAGGCCGGTTTGCTGGTTTAGACATACTACAACTCAGTTTCAAACACACATCTTAACTCGAGAAATGAATTCAACTGTGTTCCGGAAAAAACAAAGTTAATGTTTTTAAACTGCTGATTCCCAGATGAATTAAATTAAAACGATAACAAAATATATTCAGAGATGAAATATGAAATAGCAAAACTGTAGCAAAAAATAATTATAAAATTCTTACTTCATGAATGTTAAATTTAGTCTAGTCTAAAGCTGCCTTCTTACATATTTTAAGTTCTTCCTAAAGGTTTTTTGTACATAGTGAAGTGTAAAATAACTGCATGTGTAAACAGACTGTGACATACTCTTGTGCCAATTACAGATTTTCAACCAATTACGAGCAGTCAGCTGGTCAACCCTTTTCAAATAAGACAAACGTGGAGCTGTAACCGATCCAGCTATTTCTGTACCTCACTTTCATTTTCTGTGCATCTTTTTTTTGTGTCCATAAATCATCTCCAACAGTGGGGCAGCACTGAAGTCACTCTCAACCAATTCTGGTTGGTTTGTGGGCTGCCCAATTCATGAATTATTCTTTGCTCAATTAAACTCTGTTAAATTGTCTTAAATTTTTCTTTTAACGTAAGGTACAATTCACATTTTTCTATTTTCCATTTAATAACCTAAAAGAACAAAGCTCCAATGAGAAACTCTTTAATTTGAGCAATAATTTGTATTTTTTTAAATGAAAGCCTGATGTTATTTATGATTTCATTTCTTT